>NC_064639.1:110915685-111218715 GCF_023864345.2 Schistocerca serialis cubense | reverse complement strand
CGTTGGAAGTGATATGTCCTTATCCTCCTCCAACCTAACGGTTTATTCAGTCACCCCATCCTAGCGGGCCTTATTTAAAATGTAATGTAAATCGAAATGTGACATCGCATTTTTCATTTTGACACCAGCACAAAACTGATCCATATGTTTCATCGTAACCATCATTATCATGGTCACCATCATCAGCATCATCTCAACGGTGTTTCATGAGTATACCAGAGACCAATGCACATCCTAATAGTAGATACCACTAACTCTTCCTTAAAGAGTCGAACTCTTATCTATAGAACAGCTTCAAAAGTTCGAGTTTGTGTGTGTGTGTGTGTGTGTGTGTGTGTGTGTGTGTGTGTGTGTGTGTGTGTGTTCGCAGCTTACGGGCGCTCAACGGCGAGATTATCAGCGCTCTCACACTCATCAAAACAAACGAATGTGAATAAAATCTCTAAAATTATTGCACACAATGTGGAGGAAATCTCTAAAGTGTCACTCATTCACTCACTCACATCTCACTAGCTTTGAGCCACACTATCACTCTATCTCACACGCATGAAGGCAACTGAGTAAGGGTAGAAGGCGCTACACCTGGGAATAAAACAGATGGAAAACCTTACAAGAGCTAAAAGAAAGACACAGGGAAATGTAACTGGATGACCACTTAACAAAAAAACGTGGATGAACAAGTCACTCTTTTAACATATTAAGAGAATCTCCCGAAAACTTTCGGAAACGAGTTGGACGCATCAATGATTTAATGAGTTAATTACTATACGTTAACAATGTAAGAGAGTAAGAGTTTAGAAAAGGTTTGAAATTAAGTTTAAGTTGGGTGGAAGTCGCTAAGGGCTCTCTTTCTCAAACACTGGGTGAATGTACGAAGACGTGCTGAAAAATAATGCCTATGAGTTTCGTATGTGAAAACTGTTAAAGATTTTTAAATACAACAAACGTTTTTAACATTCTGCGTCTTTAATCCTTATGTCTCCATATATATTTGTCAACGTAGTTACCTTGACGACGAACAGATTTCTCCCAACGAGAGACCAGTTTGTTGATCCCGTCACTGAATGTCTGATTTTGTGGACGGCGTCTCAACCTAACGTCTGCTTGTACCGCTTCGTCGCTATCACAGTGAACTTCTCGATGTTGTTCTTTAATTTTTGAAAACAGAAGAAAATCGAATAGGGTCAAGTCGGGACTCTGTGGAAGATGATGGATGACAGTGAACCCAAAGCGTCGGATTGTTGCAGATGTCTAAACGCTCGTGTCTCGTGTGTGGTCTGGTATTGTCATGATGAAGGAGGGGGTGGTCCGTGTCTGGACGAATTCGTGCTTTCAGTTTTCCCATGTACCGACATAGCTACGTTACACCCCGCTATGTTATTCGCTACAATTCAGAGCCATCTAGTGGCAGAGGGTCGCAGCATCCATCAGCTAAGAGGGAAAGTCGACTAAGTAATATGCAAGACATGTAATAGCACAACCATAGTGAGAAAAAACAAAAAATTCGGAGGCATTACTTTTCAGCACGTCCTCGTAGTACGGATATTTGCACGTGGTAAGCTACACTGTCTTATGGCATACTCGTATACACAGTTTCTAAGTGTAATACATGTTTTATTGTGTCAAACCTTTAAAGTAAGATTATACCTCATAATGAGTAGAGTATGATGACATTTTATGTTTATAAATTCGGTAAATAATTATATGAAACACAGAAAATCAAACTTTTGTTGCCCCTGGAAGCCGGCAGAGTGGCAAGCTGCAGCCCGTACCAAGTTTCCGGGCCTCGAAATGGTGACTTAAAATGAAGATGAATTCACATTCTTAATAAAAAGTGATTTTGATACAGTTGTTGTCAAGTAAAGTAATTTTAGAAGGAAATGAAGGTAGAGGCAGCCGCAGATATACCTTACCAATATGGTGAATTAACGTATGGCAGTGTAAGCTCCTCAGACTGAAACCGTTTGTAACAAGGGGTCCTCGCACACTACACTCGCTGTAAACCAGCATACAGCACACGATAGTATGGTAAACAGCACCGGGTTTACAAACGGCGACTCTCTAGGGAAAATCTTTTCCCAGTGCCGCACCCCCTTCTCCTTCGCCCCTCGCTCCTCCCCCGTACTTTCACTCGTTTGGTTTGGACTTTCAAGGTTTTTAGTTTTCGCACATTTTTGTTGCACTGCAGAAGTAAGATTAATTATTAAGAATAATGTAATCACTAATGGAAGTGCTTGTAGTACGGGTATCAAGAACCACGCATTTAATATTAATATTTCTGCCTACGGTCATCTTAATCCTGTCGGAGCAACGGTCAGGAACAAGCTCAACTTAACGTGGTGTCACATTTTGGACTAAAATGGGGAGGGGGGAATGGTAGGCAAGTAATAGGAAAACGAAGTAGCCACTTTTACTTTAGAGTAACTACGAAACAAATCAGGGCGATGCAAATCTCTCCACAGAAAGAAAAAAAAAAAAAAAAAAAAAAGAAATAATATGAATCCCGAAAATAAAGATTGACCTAGAAAGTGAGCCTTAAAGCTAGAAACACTTTCGTCTTTAATGCCTCTTTGACATCAACAACAATGCCGCTTCCACTTCTAACTCGACCATCACTGAATTCTCTCGTTTCACAACCAACAACTCTTTCGTCAAATGTTATAAAAATTTCACACCGACTGTTAATATTACTAGTACACCCCGGGCTGTTTAAATTTTAATTTGTACGATGATAAAAATATTGACAAATATTTTAACTTGAACGAATTCTTCCTTTTCTCATTCAAGAAATGGTTACTTATTTTGTGCACAACTTGGCTTCTTCACGTCGCTGATCGAGTTCGATGCGCTACTTCGTAAAAATATGCAGGGTGTTTCCGTACGAGCGTGCAAAAATGTGACAGGAAAAAGAGGATGCTCCACAGAACGATTTGGGATAGGGAATAAGGGGTCGGAGAAGCCAGCTTAAGGAGGAATAAAATCGCATCACCGTGTACTTTTTTATTCACTTTAGTTACAGTAAACTGGAAATACCATCACTGACACAATGAACGAAACAGTTGTATTGTGTCTTACTAAATGTGTTGAAACTGATGGCCATCAACCTCAATGCAAGAATGACATCGGCGAACAAGACTCTGACGCACCCTGACAAATATCCTTGGTGCGTTTAGAACCACATCACAGGCCGCTACAATTCCAGCAACTAATTCGGTCTCCGTATTCATTGGGGCTTCATACACAAGTGACGTTAGATACCCCCATAGGAAATAATCAGGGTGGTTGGAATAGGACCTCCCTTCCAATCCAGCGACCAGGAAATACAGCATTGAGATGGTTGCGGACATTCTCCCTGAATTGAGGCGATCCACCGTCATGCTTTTGATCCGTAGTACGTTCTGTCATGGGACAATGTAAATACGATGCAACATAATCACTTAATGGACAAGTAAAGTGAACAAAACCTGCATAATGACTTCCTAGTGCTCATGGTCGTTCTCCGCGTTTACTCGGAGGAATTAAAAAATGTACATGTAAATAAACAGCACACTACGTGTAAACTTGTACGTATGTTAGTTGTAAGTAAGCTGGAAAATAGTAATGCTAGACAAAGCGGTAGACAAGTTTACTGCCATATCTGCTTGAGCTGGCTTCTCCGACCCCAGGTTCTCTACCTCAAATTATTTAGTGGAACATTCTCTCTGTCGCGTTACATTTTTGCACGCTCTTGCGTAAACACCCTATATACCTAAGAGTTTATTCATGGCAACTGGAAGCCAAAGCAATGACAACTTGGTCACTAATCGAAGAGAAACACAACCATGAAGGAATTATTACTAGCTATATTATCGACCAACTTCCAAATAAACTCAATAATGAACCAAAACCTACGCTGGCGACAGTTATACTGGCTTGCTTTCTATGTTTTCAAGTCACTGACGTTTTTTCTTGCCAAGTTTACGGGAAATATGAACGAGGTGCCCTCTTTCCTTCCCTCTCGGCTCTCTAGGCGGGGTCTACCTGGCCTAAGCGTAAATCCGACCCTGATGGTAAACGCACAAATGTATGAACTGCAGTACTCCTACCGTTTCCGTACCAGAAACGGCAACCGAGCTGGCGAGATAGCTGGAGAAAGAGCGCCAGCAGACCACAGCGCTAGAGAGCGGACGGCGGCTCAACCATAGTCCTTAGCTCCCTCTGCTTGCGTAGAGAGCTGGCAGGTGGCGGCGCTGTACACTATACAGTTAGCAAGGCAGCATTCGTACGTAAACCCGTTGTGTGCGTCCACTGCTAACGGCGCGAGAACAGCTCGATTTAAAATGCTTAGCACAAGAAAGGAGGAGTTGGTTGCTTGCACATGACGAGAAGCCAACGTTTATACGTACACTAAAGTATGCAGGCGACATCTGTCTTTCTTTAGTGATATATGCTTCTAAATCCTTACACTTAGTTTATCAGTGGCGAATGGGCGTATTACAAAGCCCCTTTTTCAGAAATATTACAATTTTTTCTGTCGTTTATAAAGTACCAGGAGACCTCAAAAAGTAAGTTAGGTCTTATGATGGCAGGCCAAATAACTTTTATTGAATGCTTCATTACACATCTAAATGACACAGATGCATGACACTATCTTTCAGTTTAGTCACCAAGTCTCTGTAAATAAAAGTCAAAACTGTCTACCAGTCGTCCAATTCATCGACAACAGAAACCCGCTCCTTGGTCACGGAGCCATTGGAAAACACCTGTGAAAATCTCTTTCGCTCCAGACGTTGTTTCAGCTTGCCGTGAAGATGGAAACAGCGCTGTGCACAATCTGCACTTCGCAATCAGCTTCACCCACGTCAGTGCAGTCTTCGTCAGATTGTTGACACCGTCTCTCTACGGGTGGTCGTGACACTGCATTTGGTCCATATACAGCTATGATTTCACAGTGAATCTGTGTGCAATTCAGATATTTTCCCCACAAGAACCGTACTGTTCCGCGCACTTGAACTTTTAGAGTAGATATCGCAGTTGCCGCGCCATGTCAGTGTGGCACTGTGAAGCACCTGTTAACCGTACAGCAGTGAAATTATGTCTGCAGGAAATCATGAACATAACTTGTGATATTTGTGACATTGCGCTCCACTTTTATTCCTACATTACATTACAGGCTCCAGTGTACAGAGCGAAGCTGCATCAGTAGCCGATAGTCGACAACTGACCTCACAACACGTGACGACATATAGTCACGTAATGTGGGAACACGGAACGTTCGAGAGGCGTCCCATGCTGGAGCAGCGGCGAGTAACCATTCGGAAGGGGAGGCAAGTCGCATGTCGTTCACAATTTGTTTTTACACATTACCATTAAATTTAAACTTCCAACCACATCGGTGGTCCTGCTTGTACTGAGAACAGCCATTTAATAATTAAAACTTTAATAATTTTTATGAGAAAAGTTAGTAGTTTTACTTAAGGTGAACTGTCATTAGATGTTGAGATGCACCAATCAGAAGCGATCAGGAGGAGACAGGCGTGAAACGATGGTTAAGCGTCTGCAGGAGTCGCAATCAGGACTGAAAGGTGTGAAAGACGTGTGTTGTAAGTGACAGAACAGTGAGTGACACTGAAATATTGCGTGTGATATTACCGGAAGATATATAAAGTAAATGTTAAAGCATATTGCGTACAGTGTGGCTGTTATTCACGGAATTCAGAAAATACTTCAAGTTTCAAAATTTACCTTTACTGGCCCTGTGCGTCCGCAGACTGTCCACGGCATGGCTTGAATGAATTTTGAGAGGCATTTGAGAAGCACTCTAAGTCAGTGTCCGTTTCTTTATTCCTGCAAGTCATAGTTTGGAATTTTATTTTGCAGCACTGTTCGTCTGTACACCATTCAGTATAGGAGCAACGAACTAGCGACCTGCTGAGAAGAAGAATCCTAGTGGAGGCATCAATATCTACAAATTACATCTATAGAAGACGCCCCAGGTGAGCTAAAACTCCTCCAGGTAATCAGCGAAGATAGAGGGCGCAAATGCAAAACGGCGTTAGGGAGTTTAAATTCATTGCGTTCGTGTTAACTAAACGGCGAAATTCTGTGCTGGCTGGTATAATGTATGGAAGACGAAGTCTGCGTACCAATTTTCGGCAGCAGCATCTGGTAGGCACTGAGCATATGCCTTGAAGACATCTACATCTACATCTACATGGATACTCTGAAAATCACATTTAAGTGCCTGGCACAGGGTTCATCGAACCACCTTCACAATTGTCTATTATTCCAATCTGGTATAGCGCGCGGAAATTATGAACACCTGTATCTTTCCGCACGATCTCCTGTTTCCGTTATTTTATCAAAAAATGTTCAAATGTGTGTGAAACCTTATGGGACTTACTGCTAAGGTCATCAATCCCTAAGCTTACACACTACTTACCCTAAATTATCCTAAGGACAAAAACACACACACACACCCATGCCCGATGGAGGACTCACCTCCGCCGGGACCAGCCGCACAGTCCATGACTGCAGCGCCTGAGACTGCTCGGCTAATCCCGCGCGGCCCTTATTTTATCGTGGTGATCGTTCCTCTCTATGTAGGTCGGTGTCAACAAAATATTTTCGCATTCGGAAGAGAAAGTTGGTGACGGGAATTTCGTGAGAAGATTCCGTCGCAACGAAAAACGCCTTTCTTTTAACGATTTCCAGCCCAAATCCTGTATCATCTCTGTGACACTCACCGTTTAGGTGATAATCTGCAGTGCTCATCACTTTCCACTGACTATTTTCACTTCGCTATTTTTTCACCGAATTTGTGTTCTATCTCTCTCGTCTTAGAGTGGAACTACACGTGTCACTTACTTTCTGACGTCCCTGCGTATTCATGTTGTTGACTGTGCTGGACTGTTCATATTTCACTGTGTGTTCCATTTGCCATTTGTGCAGCCGCTATTATTCTTACCACCTGGTACATAGCCGTAACATTTTTACCTATCGCCATAGACAGTGAGCGCGTGACGACACCTGACGCAACGGAAGGACGTCTCCGCCGGACCCCCGCGTCAACCATCATCAGTCAAACGGCTCCGTGGGGCTGGTATTAGAGAGGTTGCGGCCATTCATGGCTGCGCGACCTCTGGCTACACCACCCAGCTCTGCTGGGCTGCACACACACACACACACACACACACACACACACACACACACACGCATGAATTATTCAGTGGCGGTGCGTCGGTGCGTGCTGGCCACGCTAATAGCTTCTTCTCCCGGACGGCGTGAGCCGTGGCGCTGTTGGTGACGAAGGGGGGGGGGGGGGGGGTGCAGCCCTTGTGGCTGACCAAGATGAATGGTCAAGGCGACGGCCGGCGCTGCTGGGGCGCCGCGCCGTTACCGAGTGCGCCGGCGCAGGAATGTGTGCACACGAGATGCCGAGCTCACACCTACTCACGACACGGCGCCCAACAATATAATAACCGTCCAACAGTAAATAATAAATATATAGCATTCACATTTAGCGTAACCTCCCAATAAAAAAATTTCGTAGCCTACCAATAATACAATGTGACTAACCTCATAATAAAAAATCTGACTCATATACAACTTTTCAATAATTAACTGACTGTGAATCTAAACGGGTAAATTTGGACGTCAGCAATGCTGCATCATGGCCCTGAAAGATCATACTGAATAAATTGAAAATTCTTACCTCAATTAAGTCGCCGGATAACGCGTATATAATTAACTGCTCCTATAAGAAATTTTTCTGGCACAGCCCAGTGCAATGCTGGCCGACACATTTGTCATATATAAAGAGAACAACTGATTTTTCTTTGCAATAATCGGGATGACCATGGATTGGAGAAACTAGTAAATTCTTTAAACTGAGATGAATAATTGTCAAAAGTTAATTTTTATAAGAAAGATTATTAAGAGATTTTTTAGGAACATTTACATGGGACTTGATATAAAAGTAGTACATATGCGCGAGACTGCTTTTACCTTCTACTACATCGCTCAGGCTCCTCCATCTCTCCCCACGACCGGCCCAGCCAACTCCACACACACGACTCCTCGCTACTACTTACTCCTACTGCTACAGACACTGCTCTTACTGCATACAACACTGCTCTCTGGTCTGAGATTCTCTTATAGCTTACATATCGCAGGCAGCGCGTGACCAATCCATCGAAATTACATCTTCTCGACTGCGCTAGCAACAAAGTCCTTAATCATGGACCTCTTACATTCTTCAAAAATATTATATACTGACGGTGCAAAAATTGTAATACAAGGAGGAGTTTTGCGACGTAAACGAAATTTGGTAGGAGCGTTTTCCATCTGGAAGTCGATGTCTATTCAAATTTCACGACAGTCGCAGAAGAGTGCCGATAGTAGCGCAATTATGAGGATGCAAATCAGGTTTGCTTTAAATACACGCTGTAACGGTCGCGAGCGTTAGTTACCTTTGAGACTGGATGTCCTGAGTTGACGTCAGCCAAGCATGTCTTTAAGGCGAAAAATGCCTTTCCGACATTGATGTCTGAAATACTTCAAATCAAATGGCTCTGAGCACTATGGAACTTAACATCTGAGGACATCAGTCCCCTAGAACTTAGAACTACTTAAACCTAACTAACCTAAGGACATCACACACATTCATGCCCGAGGCAGGATTCGAACCTGCGACCGTAGCGGTCTCGCGGTTCCAGACTGTAGCGCCTAGAACCTCTCGACCACCCCGGCCGGCCTCTGAAATACTCCTCTGTGATATAGACAAGAGGGAGATTGAGTCAATTATTAAATCACTGAAGACTAAGAACTCTCATGGATATGATGGAGTGTCTAGCAGAACATTAAAGTACTGTGGTGCACATATTAGTGCTGTATTTAGCCATATTTGTAATTTTTCCTTTAGGAATGGTCAGTTTGCTGAGCGATTAAAGTACTCAGTAGTAAAGCCGCTTTATAAAAAGGGAGAAAGACAAACCTATTTCTATGCAATCAGTATTTGCTAAAGTTACTGAAAAGACTGTGTATGTAAGGATAATTCATCATTTTACCTCACACGATTTGTTATCATATGTACAGTTCAGCTGTAGAAGTCGTTTGACAACTGAAAATGCTATATTTTCTTTTCTCTGTGAGGTACTGAATGGGTTAAACAAAAGGTTTCGAACGCTTCGCATATGTTTTGATTTAACTAAGGCATTTGATTGTCTTGAGCACAAAATATTGCTCCAAAAGTTGGACCATTACGGAATACGGGGAGTAGCTCACAATTGGTTCACCTCTTACTTTAGCAACAGGCAGCAAAAGGTCACTATTCACAATGTTGATGTTGTGATGAGGGGTCTGAGTGGGGTACTGTCATGTGGGGGGTGCCCCAGGGATCAGTGTTGGGGCCACTCCTGTTCCTTATTTATATGAATGATACACCCTCTAGTATTATGGGTAACTCTAAAATATTTCTGTTTGCTGATGGTAGTAAAGGATGTTGTGTGCAACATTGGCTCGGTTTCAAATAGTACAGTACATGATCTCAGTTCATGGCTTGTAGAAAATAAACTAACGGTAAATCACAGTAAGACTCAGTTTTTAAAGTTTCTTACACACAATTCAACAAAACCTGACGTTTTAATTCCACAGAACGGGCATATGATAAGTGAAGTTGAACAGATCAAATTTCTAGGTGTTCAGATAGATAGTAAGCTGTCATGGAAAGCACACATTCAGGTTCTTGTTCAAAGACTTAATAATGCCATTTTTCCTATTCGAACGGTATCAGAAGTGAGTGATCGTTCGACACGAACATTAATCTACTTTGCTTATTTTCGTTCGCTATTGTCGTATGGTAATATATTTTGGGGTAACTCTTTTCATTCTGGAAGGATATTTTTGGCTCAAAGACGGGCGGTTCGAGCAATAAGTAGTGTGAGTTCACGAACCTCTTACCGGCCTCTGTTCACGAGTCTGGGTATTTTGACAATGGCCTCTCAATACGTATATTCCTTATTGTCGTTTCTCGTTAACAATATTAAATTATTCCCAAGAATAAGCAGCTTTCACTCGGTTAATACTCGGCAGAAACCAAACCTGCATTTGGATCGGACTTCCTTAATTCTTGTGCAAAAAGGTGTCCAGTATACTGCTGCACCCATTTTCAATAAGCTGCCACTCTAATTAAAAAATCTTAGCAGTAATCCACGCGCTTTCAAATCGAAACTGAAGAGTTTCCTCATACGTCACTCCTTCTATTGTGTCGAGGAGTTCCTTGAAAAAAATTAAGCTGATTTTTTTTTGTATTGCTGATAGCGTTTACTTAAACTTATGGACTGACTTTTTTAAGGTTAAAGAACATTTAATTTTTATCTGTTATTACGCTTATGTTGTAGTTTCATGTACTGACACGTTCCATGACCTTGGAGATTTGCTCCTAAATTTGGTCCTACGGAACTTGACGAATAAATAAACAAATAAACGCCATTATCAACACCTCACTGAGTTTCAACGAGGTCGTGTAATAGGGTATGAGAAGCTGGATGTTCCTTCTGCGATACTGAAGGAAGACTTGACAGGAACGGAGGCACTGGACGAGTACATGATTGCTGGTAGCGGTGGTCAACGAGAACGTACGGTCGCAAGAAGACCGGGCTCCAGACAGCCACGTGACACTAACGAGAGGGAAGACCATCGTGCTCGGCCTACAGCTCTTGCGCATCGTACTGCATCTGCAGCAGGAATTTGAGCAGCAGTTGGCACCACAGTGACACAACGGACTGTTGCTAATCGGTTACTTCAAGGACAGCTCCGAGACAGTCGCCCTGTAGCGTGCGTTCCACTGACCCCAAACCACCACCGTTTGCGACTTCAGTAGCGTCAAGCGAGAGCTGATTGGACGGCATGGTGGTGATCTGTTGCGTTTTCTGATGAGAGCTGGTTGTGGCTCAGTGGCAGCGATGGCCGAGTGATGGTTAGAAGGAGGCCAGTTGAGAATCTGCAATCAATCTGTTTGCATGCTACACACACTGGACCTACACCTGGAGTTATGATTTGGGGTGCGATTTCGTATAACAGCAGGTGCAATCTCATGGTGATCCCATGCACACTGACTGCAAAATTATTCATCAGTCTACTGATTCGACTTGTTGTGCTGCCGTTCATGAACAGCATTCCAGGATGGGGTTTTCCAACAGAATGACGACCTTCCACATACCGCTGTTAGCACCTAACATCATCTACAGAATGCTTTGGCCTGCTCGATCACCAGATCTGTCTCGAATAGAGCACATATGCTTTATCATCGGAAGGCAACTCCACCATTATCCACAAACATTAACAGTCCCTTTATTGACCGACCAAGTGCAACAGGCATGTAATCCCATTCCACAAACTGACATCTGGCACCTGTGTAACACATTGCATTGTTTGTATTCAACATTCTTTCGGTTGCACCGGTTATTAATGTACCACTGAATCTATTGAATCACTGAAATCACTGAACTATTATACCTGGACTAATGTATTCTAGAAATTTAATTACTCTACATTACTTTTTGGTGTTGTGATTTTATTCCGGCAGTGTATTTGCCGCATATTTCCTTCTGCAGAGTCTTAAGAGAGAGCTTATACAAAAGTAGATTAGTGGTTAACGTGCATCTGGTTCACTATTGCGATACTATGAAAAGCAAAAAAGCAGTTATTTAGCAGTAGCAGAATTTCGTTTTTTATTTAGGTCATTAGAGACTACGCCAAGTATGTGGAAGATATTTCTGGAAGCCTCGCTTGCAGCCCGAAAGCCTCGCATTGTTTTCCTGACCGCGTACCTTCTCTCCTCTGTCCAACTACTGTTCTGCTTTTTGAACCCCTTAAAGCTGTTGAGCAATGATCTCTACCTTGATCGGCTAGAGATATCTTCCGGATTCAGTTCAGTTCTCTTGATGTCCTCCTTTACTTCCATGAACCACTTATTGAAGATTTCATATCTCTTGTTGAGTATTAGTACATTAAAATCTGTTTCGGCAGTTGTGAATAGACAGACAGTTATATTAAAGTGAGAAGAATGTTTCATTCGGCACAAGCTAACCGTATTTACTCTCGTATGGAACTGGCATTACTACGTGAGCGGATACGTCAGACACGACGAGTACTGGCGGTATGTGATGGCCAACTGCTAAATCTTCATTTACTTATTAGCAATACTATGCAGTTTTGTCATTGGAACAAAGTGGACAGTTTAACATTTAGATCTATGGAGATTAGTGCAGAAGTGTCTTCAAATAGGCAGAAGGAGAAGTTTGATCGTCTACAAGAGGGTCGACAGGAAACACCGATTCCAAACAATTCCCAAACGGTTATTAATTTATCGGAAAATAATTGTCAAAGGAAGAACTTTCTGTTCTGTCTAAAGGAGGGAATTTTGCAATAACTCCATCAAGATTCCTGTGGAGGACATTATTGCTAATATAGAGGCAGGAATTCGTCAGTTACCACCATATTCTGCTGATGAAATTAGAATGGAAACCTCCAGGATATTACGCAAAGCTAAGCCACCCAGCACCAATCTGTCTCAAGGGGAAAGGAAGGCATTGCGGGAGATCAATGCAGACAAGAATGTTATTATAGTTGCCGCTGACAAGGGAAATGTTACTGTTTTAATGAATACTGAGGATTATCACAAGAACATCAGTGATCTCCTGGAACCCAGCACATACAAGAAGTTGAAAAAGGATCCCACAACGAATGTGCTGAATGCCACCAATCGTCTGATAAAACAGACTTCCATTCCTACAGAAGTTAAAAAGTATCTTTGTAAAACGCAGGCTTATCCTCCGAGATTATATGGATTTCCAAAGATACATAAACCTGATGTTCCTTTGAGACCAATAGTCAGCGCAATTGGAGCTCCTACCCAAGAACTAGCCAGACACCTTGCCTCTTTGTTACAACCTTACATAGTCAAAACTGAGAGTCATATTAAAAACTCTCTACACTTCATTGAGAAATTGAGGGAAATTACTGTCGGTCCTAATGACATACTTGTCAGTTTTGATACAGTGTCTTTGTTCACGATGGTTCCAGTCGATGAAGCTCTCTCCCATATAGCCGATATGTTCCCTACTGATATAGTAGCCTTGTTCCAACACTGTTTATCCTCAACCTATTTTCAGTACAATGGTGAATTTTATGAATAGATCGATGGGGCAGCCATGGGAAGCCCCCTAAGTCCCTCAATTGCGAATTTATTCATGGAATATTTTGAACATCAAGCACTGCAGTCGGCCAAAAAAAGCCCCTCGAAGTGGTATCGGTATGTGGATGATACCTTTGTAATATGGAATCATGAGGAAGAAGACTCGAATGATTTCCTGGTACACTTAAATAGCATCAACCCAAAGATTAAATTTACTATGGAGAAGGAGAAGAATGGACAACTTAACTTCTTGGATGTATCAGTTATCAAACAGGCAGATGGGACGGACCTTAGGCCATAAGGTCTACAGGAAAGGTACACATACTGATCGCTACCTCCATAAGAACTCAAACCACCACCCTAAGCAAAAGAGGGGGGTCATAAAAACACTAGTGGATAGGGCCAATAATATTTGTGAACCAGGCTACTTACAAGAAGAACTAAATCATTTATGAATGGCCTTTGCGAAAAATGGTTATACGAAAAACTAGATTAACCGAGCACTTCACACAAATAGAAAAATGCCTAAAAATAGGAGACAGCAACAACCATCAGCTGAAAAAGTATTTCTTCCGTTCATCCATAATACCACGGATCGCATTGGCAAATTACTAGCCAAGTTTCAGGTAGAGACCATTTTTAGACCTACTAAGAAAATTAGTGAATGCCTAAGATCAACAAAAGATGCTCATCACCCCCAAGCCACCCCCGGGGTATACAAAATTCCGTGTAGTTGTGGCAGGGTTTACATAGGAACTACAAAAAGAAGCATCAATACACGGTTGACGGAGCACAAAAGAAACTGTCGCTTGGGACATATCGACAAATCGGCAGTAGCGGAACATGTTTTTAAGGATGGAGATCACGAAATAAAATTTGGTGAAACAAGCGTGCTAGCAAGGACGTCGAACTATTATACACGTATGTATAGAGAGGCAATTGAAATCCACAAACATCAATACAATTTTAATTGTAAAGAAGAAGGATTAAAATTGGATAAGATATGGCCGCCGACGTTGCATCAATCACGTGACAATCGATTGCCTGCAATCGAGAGAACAGACAATAGCCAGAGATAGCTGCACATCGACGCCACGTGACGTGTGGTGGCGCCCCCTACGATCTCTATATAAGCGGCGGCCCCAGCTCCTAGCAGCCCTCCCCTACGCAGATCCTGTACGATCTCCTCCCCTTCCCCCACCTCCTCCTTTTCCTTGAAAGGATACGGATCCTGTACACCTCCCGTAAACTCGATCTTCCTCACCCGCTCGTCTCCCCAGTCCTCTCCCACCCCCGCCCGCTGCCGCGCCTGTATTCCCACGTCCCACCCGGTCTCCATATCTCCACCCTCCTTACCCTCTCCCAAGGTGGCTTCCGCCAGCTCCCCCTCCCTGATGATGTCCTCCTCCCCTCCATCTACCCCTCCTACCAACTTTGATCCTTCCTCTCTCTTCCTGTATCTGTTCCTTTGGGCACCCTCCATCCCTCCCCCCCCCCCCTTCTCCCCACTTCTCCCCCGGGCCTCCCCACCCCTGTCCTACTCCTCCTCCCCTCTCCTCAGCCATTGGCATCTCTGTTCTCCCCTCTCCACCCTCTCCACCCGCCCTCACCCTTCTTCCCCTCTTGGCAGGTCCCGGGACTCGCACACGCTACGTGGACTTTCGCGCGCCGGAGATCATCGCCATCTGTCTCTCGTGTGTGTGACGTCGTTTAGTGTTTTTACTGTCCGCCGTCACGCTTCTCCGTTCACTTGTGCCATCGGATTCATCAGTGTTATGTGCGCCGTGTCAACGTGTTTTCAGTGTCTTTCTCGTCGAGTGTGAACGGCTCCGTGTTTTTTGTGTGACTGTGCCCGTCATTATGTTCATTTTCATTCTCCATTCTTGTAGTGTGCTTGTCAACTCTATGGCTGAAGAGCGGCGTAGCATGCCGCTGCCAGCCTACCTGATTGTTCAGGTGTTAAAATCACAATAAAGTAAAAAAAAAAAAAAAACTCCTAGCAGCCAGTCGTCGACTCACCTCGGAAGATGTTCTCCGTAGTTGAGAACGAAACGTCAGGGAGAAGAAGTTCTACAGATCGACCACGGCAACTTAGCCCGGAAGAGAAAACCAATGTGCACTCCGTGTGCATACCGGGGGGAGTCATTCCAGATGTGGAAAGGGTCCTTCCGGATGCCATGAAGGGTACAGGGTGCACCCATCTGCAGGTGGTCGCTCATGTCGGCACCAATGATGTGTGTCGCTATGGATCCGAGGAAATCCTCTCTGGCTTCCGGCGGCTATCTGATTTGGTGAAGACTGCCAGTCTCGCTAGCGGGATGAAAGCAGAGCTCACCATCTGCAGCATCGTCGACAGGACTGACTGCGGACCTTTGGTACAGAGCCGAGTGGAGGGTCTGAATCAGAGGCTGAGACGGTTCTGCGACCGTGTGGGCTGCAGATTCCTCGACTTGCGCCATAGGGTGGTGGGGTTTCGGGTTCCGCTGGATAGGTCAGGAGTCCACTACACGCAACAAGCGGCTACACGGGTAGCAGGGGTTGTGTGGCGTGGGCTGGGCGGTTTTTTAGGTTAGATGGCCTTGGGCAAGTACAGAAAGGGCAACAGCCTCAACGGGTGCGGGGCAAAGTCAGGACATGCGGGGAACAAGCAGCAATCGGTATTCTAATTGTCAACTGTCGAAGCTGCGTTGGTAAAGTACCGGAACTTCAAGCGCTGATAGAAAGCACCGAAGCTGAAATCGTTATAGGTACAGAAAGCTGGCTTAAGCCAGAGATAAATTCTGCCGAAATTTTTACAAAGGTACAGACGGTGTTTAGAAAGGATAGATTGCATGCAACCGGTGGTGGAGTGTTCATCGCTGTTAGTAGTAGTTTATCCTGTAGTGAAGTAGAAGTGGATAGTTCCTGTGAATTATTATGGGTGGAGGTTACACTAAACAACCGAACTAGGTTAATAATTGGCTCCTTTTACCGACCTCCCGACTCAGCAGCATTAGTGGCAGAACAACTGAGAGAAAATTTGGAATACATTTCACATAAATTTTCTCAGCGTGTTATAGTCTTAGGTGGAGATTTCAATTTACCAGATATAGACTGGGACACTCAGATGTTTAGGACGGGTGGTAGGGACAGAGCATCGAGTGACATTATACTGAGTGCACTATCCGAAAATTACCTCGAGCAATTAAACAGAGAACCGACTCGTGGAGATAACATATTGGACCTACTGATAACAAACAGACCCGAACTTTTCGAATCTGTATGTACAGAGCAGGGAATCAGTGATCATAAGGCCGTTGCAGCATCCCTGAATATGGAAGTTAATAGGAATATAAAAAAAGGGAGGAAGGTTTATCTGTTTAGCAAGAGTAATAGAAGGCAGATTTCAGACTACCTAACAGATCAAAACGAAAATTTCTGTTCCGACACTGACAATGTTGAGTGTTTATGGAAAAAGTTCAAGGCAATCGTAAAATGCGTTTTAGACAGGTACGTGCCGAGTAAAACTGTGAGGGACGGGAAAAACCCACCGTGGTACAACAACAAAGTTAGGAAACTACTGCGAAAGCAAAGAGAGCTCCACTCCAAGTTTAAACGCAGCCAAAACCTCTCAGACAAACAGAAGCTAAACGATGTCAAAGTTAGCGTAAGGAGGGCTATGCGTGAAGCGTTCATTGAATTCGAAAGTAAAATTCTATGTACCGACTTGACAGAAAATCCTAGGAAGTTCTGGTCTTACGTTAAATCAGTAAGTGGCTCGAAACAGCATATCCAGACACTACGGGATGATGATGGCATTGAAACAGAGGATGACACGCGTAAAGCTGAAATACTAAACACCTTTTTCCAAAGCTGCTTCACAGAGGAAGACCGCACTGCAGTTCCTTCTCTAAATCCTCGCACAAACGAAAAAATGGCTGACATCGAAATAAGTGTCCAAGGAATAGAAAAGCAACTGGAATCACTCAATAGAGGAAAGTCCACTGGACCTGACGGGATACCAATTCGATTCTACACAGAGTACGCGAAAGAACTTGCCCCCCCTTCTAACAGCCGTGTACCGCAAGTCTCTAGAGGAACGGAGGGTTCCAAATGATTGGAAAAGAGCACAGATAGTCCCAGTCTTCAAGAAGGGTCGTCGAGCAGATGCGCAAAACTATAGACCTATATCTCTTACGTCGATCTCTTGTAGAATTTTAGAACATGTTTTTTGCTCGCGTATCATGTCATTTCTGGAAACCCAGAATCTACTATGTAGGAATCAACATGGATTCCGGAAACAGCGATCGTGTGAGACCCAACTCGCCTTATTTGTTCATGAGACCCAGAAAATATTAGATACAGGCTCCCAGGTAGATGCTATTTTTCTTGACTTCCGGAAGGCGTTCGATACAGTTCCGCACTGTCGCCTGATAAACAAAGTAAGAGCCTACGGAATATCAGACCAGCTGTGTGGCTGGATTGAAGAGTTTTTAGCAAACAGAACACAGCATGTTGTTATCAATGGAGAGACGTCTACAGACGTTAAAGTAACCTCTGGCGTGCCACAGGGGAGTGTTATGGGACCATTGCTTTTCACAATATATATAAATGACTTAGTAGATAGTGTCGGAAGTTCCATGCGGCTTTTCGCGGATGATGCTGTAGTATACAGAGAAGTTGCTGCATTAGAAAATTGTAGCGAAATACAGGAAGATCTGCAGCGGATAGGCACTTGGTGCAGGGAGTGGCAACTGACCCTTAACATAGACAAATGTAATGTATTGCGAATACATAGAAAGAAGGATCCTTTATTGTATGATTATATGATAGCGGAACAAACACTGGTAGCAGTTACTTCTGTAAAATATCTGGGAGTATGCGTACGGAACGATTTGAAGTGGAATGATCATATAAAACTAATTGTTGGTAAGGCGGGTACCAGGTTGAGATTCATTGGGAGAGTGCTTAGAAAATGTAGTCCATCAACAAAGGAGGTGGCTTACAAAACACTCGTTCGACCTATACTTGAGTATTGCTCGTCAGTGTGGGATCCGTACCAGGTCGGGTTGACGGAGGAGATAGAGAAGATCCAAAGAAGAGCGGCGCGTTTCGTCACTGGGTTATTTGGTAACCGTGATAGCGTTACGGAGATGTTTAATAAACTCAAGTGGCAGACTCTGCAAGAGAGGCGCTCTGCATCGCGGTGTAGCTTGCTCGCCAGGTTTCGAGAGGGTGCGTTTCTGGATGAGGTATCGAATATATTGCTTCCCCCTACTTATACTTCCCGAGGAGATCACGAATGTAAAATTAGAGAGATTAGAGCGCGCACGGAGGCTTTCAGACAGTCGTTCTTCCCGCGAACCATACGCGACTGGAACAGGAAAGGGAGGTAATGACAGTGGCACGTAAAGTGCCCTCCGCCACACACCGTTGGGTGGCTTGCGGAGTATCAATGTAGATGTAGATGTAGATGAAGAGTTTACTGATAAAAACGCCGGCCGTGAAAGCCTAGATGGAATGAGACAGTTATATTGATAGTTAGTTACTTGTTTCACAGATTACATTCACGATACAGATGGAATGAGTGAACACTATAAACATGGAATATTTATATAAAACTTAAAAAAATTGTGTTAGTACATGCTGGCTATTTACAGCTATTTCCTATTAAAATAAATAATCACCTCTAATCAAGAATCTCATTATGATATAGAAGCAGTTGTTAAAGGAAAGTTGTTTAATCCAAATTTGAAAACACCATCACCTGTAAGACATTCTTTTTCCATGGGTAGATTGTCAAGGTACCACTGCATTTCTCACCCCATTTTGTGTCAAAGTTAGATTGATTACAGGGTAATGCGGATCAGTTTCCCTTCTAGTGTCGTACTTCTGAATATCTCTGTTACTCTCAAACCAGATGAATTGCCGGTAACAAATTTCATTTGTGAATGAATGTACTGTGAGGGTGTCGTTAAGATTCCCAGTTGCTTAAAGAGATACCCTCAACGTGTATGAGTGTGAACACTAAACATTATTCTACTTACTTTCTTTTGTGCAATAAACACTTTTGGTTTAATCGAAGAGATAGCTTAGGATATTATTCCATAAAACATCAATGAAAGAAACTATGCAAAATACCTTAACTTACTGAACTATGAATCCCAGAAATTGGCTGGCAGTTATTCCTATGACAATGGCGTCCGTAGAACATTAGAAGTCGTTTCCTTATTGACTGCATCAGTCGTTCGTTATTCCCGTATAAATCTTCTCATCCTCGCCGTCTATTGTGTTCGTCTGTAACCTTAGGATCTATCGTTTTAAGAAAGTAGTTGAACTCTAACTCGTCGGTTTCCCTCAGTCCACCGTTTCCCGTTATTCTGTGGCATTCACTTGCGTGCTTAGGCATTTGGGTTTGATTGCTGTGTTACAGTGCTTCCGTTTAGCTTTCGCTGAGTGTGTCTTTGTCTTACGTACAATATGCGTCCTACAATAAGAAGCGGCTATCTTCTCTCCCCTGCCGCTGTTGGTTTCTTTTTCGCTAGTTTTCATCTTTACTGTATCACCAACGTATATGAAATTATCAACTTTACTATTTTACCATGCTCTGCTGTAAGATGATGAGACTCTGTGGAGGAATATTCTACACCGTCAGGGAGGGGGGGGTGGGGCGGGGGGGGGGGGGGGGGGGAGGAGATTCGGCTCTAGGGCTTACAACCCTAGTGCTAACTACGGTCAGAGTTGTCTGTCTCTCCAGTCACACTGTAAATTAGTAGAATGTACTGTAGTGTGTGAATGACGCACACTACAATATCGTGAGAGCAGTGAATCAATCAACCGACCAATAAATTTTCGACTTCACAAAATGGAAGCTTGTGGGAAAAGTGCTTTTATTTATGCGAAGATGAGGCACTGACCTCACGCAAGGCCATATGACAAAACGTCTGTCTACATCTGTACTCTGTAAACTTTAGTGAAGTGCATGGCGGAGGGTACCTCCAGCTGTATCAGGTACTGGGGTTTGTTCCCATTCCAGACGTGTATGGAGCGCAGGAAGGATGACGAGTTAGATACCTCTGTGGGCGATGTTATTAGCCTAATCTTGTCATGGCGGTCCCTGTGGCAGCGATACGTAGGTATATTTCCAGATTACTCACATACACTACTTCTTGAAATTGTGTAAGTAGGCTTTCATGAGATGTTGGCATCTATCTTCTAGAGTCTGCCAACCCAGGTTTTCAGTATCGGTCATGAATTCACCAAAGTTATGACCGCTCATGCTACCCTTCTTTGCATACGCTCAATAATACCTGTTAGTCCAGGCTGGTAAATATCCTCGGTTTGGTATAGTTCCCACCCACACACTTGAGCAATATTCTAAGATGTGTCGCACAAGTGTTTTGCAAGTAATCTCCCTTACAGATTGACTGCAGTTTCCCAGTATCCTGACAACGAACCGAAGTCTGTCACATGCCTTATCCACGACCGAGTTTGCGAGATCAATCCAGTTCATATCCCTCAAAACTGTTAAACACGTGCATCTGTACGTGTTTACTTATTCGGACATGAAGTTCAAAGCGAATATTTATGCAGCTTTGTTCTTAGGATACCCGTTTACGGATAACTACACCCACTGCGAAGCGTTTGAGTAAATACTGTTTACCACAGGAAACAGAGACTTTCATTAACTGTTTTGTTTAAAAGAGCTACATCTTTCGAAATTCAATCGAATATATCCGCATGCCTAGCACTTACTTTAAATCTACGCTTACTCTCCGCAAGCCACCATGCGCTGTGAAGTGGAATCTACATACCGTTATAGAAATTGTGTATCATTTTGCTTGTGCGAGTACGACATAAACAGCTTTGAACAGATAACAGTGATAATATACTGTACTGTTGGCGTACGATACTTTCAACAGCCTGCAAAATGTTAGTTTAACTATATAAAAAAGAAGCACTTCCGGATGAAATTAAATCATCATCACCTAAGTTGAAAATGCGCATGCATATAATGAAATCGTCTTTGGAGCTGAGGATTCATGTTAGAAATGGATGTGAAATAAAGTGATTACCAGGTACCGGCTGACAGTAATTTCCGAAGCCAGTATCTTACTCACATAGAGGCGTATACAAATCTCGTAACGTTAAACGCCGTCGAGAAAAATTAAATATGGAAAAAAGGTGGATAGTGACTCGAAACGATTGTCAAAGTTTCTCCAGGAAACAGAACTGTGATATCTATGTACGGAAAGAGTATAACTAAGACTGAATAAGTGCGTGATTCAGACATACCGAGAAGCAATGCAAGAAACCTGTAATGTCTTATTGGAATTCGCAGTTTCGTTGTGAACAAAGGGTAAACTAGTCAAATTTTGTACAAAATACACCAAAGATCCCGTTAGTACGTTGGTTTGCAAGGCAAAATAACCTAACGCTTTGAAGTAGGCGAAAAATAGAGCACAAATTCGGCAGCCTTGAAATCGTTGCAAATGAGTGATTTCAAGAATTCTGGAACGCCACCGGCATCCAGTAAAAGTCCGTCGGCCACTATAACGTCGATCAGTAGTAACGGTTCTACAGTAGCAGCAGCAGCGATATCTGGCTCGACGAGATCATGCGATTTGTTCAAGCCAATTCTCCTAATGAATGCTGGGCTCCACGTGGTTCCCAAGTTGTGCAGCGCCCGTAAACCATAAAATTACCAAATATGCAGGAATCAGTTGAAATCGATTTGCAAAAGTGAATAAATAAAACATGATTTTGCGACTGATTGCTGTATATTTGTTAATTCTCCTAATATTCGTAGCTGTCTCAATAACTACTGTTTTTTGAGAAGCGGTATACTGAGGTGACGAAAGTCATGGGACAGCGATAGGCAAACATACAGATGGCCTACACAAGGTATAAAATGGTAGTGCATAGGAAGAGATGTCATTTGTACTCAGGCGATTCATGTGATAAAGTTTCCGACGTGATTATGGCCGCACAGAGGCAATTAACAGACTCTGAACGCAGAGTGGTAGTTGGAGCTGGATGCGGTGGACATTAAATTTCGGAAATTGTTAGAGAATTCAGTATTTCGAGATCCACTGTGTCAAGAGTGTGCCGAGAATACCAAATTTCAGGCATTACCTCTCACCACGGACAACACAGTCGACGGCCTTCACTAAACGACCGGGAGCAGCAGCGTTTGAGAGAGTTGTTAATGCTAACAGACAAGAAACACTGCGTGGATTAATCGCAGAAATCAATGTGGGACGTATGACGAACTTATCTGTTAGACAGTGACGCGAAATCTGACGTTGACGGGCTATGGCAGCAGACGATCGAAGCGAGTGCCTTTGCTAACAGCACCTGCAGCATCTCTCCTAGGCTCGTAACCGTATCGGTTGGACCCCAGACGAATGGAAAACAGAGGCCTGGTCAGATGAGTCCCGATTTTAGTTGGTAAGAGCTGATGGCAGGATTCGGATATGCGCAGACATCACGAAGCCATGGACCCAAGTTGTCAAAAAGTCACTGTGCAAGCTGGCGGTTGCTCCATAATGGTGTGGGCTGTGTTTATATGGAATGGACTGGGTCCTCTGGTCCAACTGAACCGATCATTGACAGGAAATGGAATTACGGATAGCTATAGACTCAGCATGGCTCAATATTTTTTCAGGGGCCTTGCAATGACCTGTTGAGTCCAGCCCACGTCGAGCTGCTACACTACGCCGGACAAAAGAAGTCCGACACGATATTAGGAGGTATCCTATGACTTTTGTCACGTCAATGTATATCGGGGTCTCCGAGCAATTTTGTCCGCCAGATGTCTGACGACGTCTACGGAAATTCGATACTGGTCATTGTAAATTCAGCGACATTGAGACTCGACCACAAATGAAACGAGCAGTTTCAAAGACGAATCTCATATCGGTAGGTAAAATGATTATCGCGGAACTTACGTCTGTAAATGAACTTTTAAGCAGTACAGTAATATGAAGTTGTCCAGAGTCCGAAGGATGATTTTAACAGCACAGTGCTTTACTAGGCATGGATGGTCTTGTTAGAGGAGCTGGTATGCCTTTGCCATCCAACGGTCTTCGAACTGACTGATCACAGTCAGTAATGGGAGGAGCTACAGTTTAACGCGAACTCCAGACCACAGCAGTGCTCGGCGTTTTTCGAATTCACAACTAACTGGCAGGAGTAAAAGACGTGATAACTGACAGAAACAATCCATGGACGGGCAGGATTGGAACTGTTCACTTCTGGATTTTGGATGCTTAACCACTGAGCTATTTGTTTAGGAAGTGTTATATTGTGCTGAACTACATTGTCCTACACTGACGTGTGAATTATATTCACCTCTTTCCAATTTGATTCTAAACAAATCATCAAAATAAATTTGAGAACAAAAGCTAAAAGTAGTAACATCAAAGCCATCCCTTTGCCGATGACCTAGTAATAAATACCAGAACTATGAATGAAGCCGGACACGTCCTACAGAAATTTCATGAGATCGCCGTCAAAAGTGACCCACAAGTCGCTTACACTAAGGCTCAGGTCACGACGCGCAGACCTGGAAATCTTCACGACAGATGTGCCAACTCACTCCGGTTCAACTCTTCAGGTACTTGGCTGAAATGGCTATTGCTCTGGACAATGTCAAAAGACTAATATGACTCGTGCAGAAACGCTGAAAAAGGTCTAGACACACATATGGAACATTTGTTACTAGGAATTCTTTCCCATCAAATCCAGACTACACTACTACTTAACGTTCTCCCAGAGGCACTCCAAGCAGTTGAGACATCATCGTTAACGACGAATGTCAGCCTTATCGAATAAATAGAACGACCTATACTGGAAGATATTTGAAAACTGTATTTACGGACAGAATGTTGAAGTTAAATTATACGGAAAGAATGTCTGAAATGTTATGAACACGAATAGACAACTCACGATTGCACAAGAAAATCTTCAGCATCAAAAAACGGAACCGGGGAACTTCAGTGCGATGGCTAAACGACACCGTAAAGGATCGAAACGAAGTAGCTTTTCACTCAGAGGCAATTACAGAGATCGACTCAACATGCGTCCACGCCAAAACAACTAACAGAAAGAAGTCAGACTAAATAAAAAGACATGAACACTAGAACGTCGACAGACCCATAGCGGCAGCATGAAGAAGTTTTGGCAACATATGAACAATAAGACTAGAGCTAATTTAGTGGTTCCACTTGCTCTTCAAAGAGCTAAACAAAATAAAGTAACGGCTACTCGGAAAATTCTGTCAGAGACAGCAAAGGGCCTGGACGAGTAGTTGAAAGGAATGGACAATGTCTTGAAAGAAGAATATAATGTTAGGAAATGAGACATTTAAAGTAGTAAATGAGTTTTGCTATTTGGGGAGCAAAGTAATTGATGACGGTCGAAGTACAGAGGATATAAAATGTAGACTGGCAATGACAAGGAAAGCGTTTCTGAAGAAGACAAGTTTGTTAACATAGAGTATAGATTTAAGTACCAGGAAGTCTCTTCTGAAAGTATTTTCATGGAGTGTAGCCTTGTATGGAAGTGAAACATGGACAATAAATAGTTTAGACACGAGGAGAATAGAAGCTTTCGAAATGAGGTGCTACAGAAGAATTAGGTGAGTAGATGACGGTACTAATGAGGAGGTACTGAATCGAATTGGGGAGAAGAGGAATTTGTGGCACAACTTGACTAGAAGGAGGTATCGGTTCGTAGAACATGTTCAGAGGCATCAAGGGATCACCAATTTAGTATTGGAGGGCAGCGTGGAGGGTAAAAATCGTGTAGAGGGAGACCAAGAGATGAATGCACTAAGCAGATTCAGAAGGTACTTGGAGAAGAAGAAGCTTGCACAGGATAGAGTAGCATGAAGAGCTGCACCAAATCAGTCTCTGAACTGGAAACCACAACACTCGGAAAGTAAGTTCCGATTGATCGCGAAATGGAAACTGTGGTGTCACCGCCAGACACCACACTTGCTAGGTGGTAGCTTTAAATCGGCCGCGGTCCATTAGTACATGTCGGACCCGCGTGTCGCCACTGTCAGTGATCGCAGACCGAGCGCCACCACACGGCAGGTCTCGAGAGACTTACTAGCACTCGCCCCAGTTGTACGGACGACTTAGCTAGCGATGCGATACTGACGAAGCCTCGCTTATTTGCAGAGAAGATAGTTAGAATAGCCTTCAGCTAAGTCAATGGCTACGACCTAGCAAGGCGCGAAAGCAATTGATAGTTATCGTATGAAGCATGTCTCATCAAGAACGATGTATACAAATGATGGATTGAAGTTAAGTATTCCAGAAGCTACGTACTTTTCTTTATAGCATTCATTACGTGTCCTGTTTCAGACCTCACGCCATCCTGCGTGAGTTTAAGTGCATGCCTTTCGGTTACCCGTCACTGTGGACTGGCTGTCTTGTCAGTCCACAACAGAAACCACTGTGAAAATCCGATGAAGCTTTGCACAGATGTATTGGGCGGTGTCTCCAGTACGCCTGTCGATCGTGTCACGTAACTCTTTTCAGTTATGAGTGCATAGTGAGCAGTGCCAATAGCGTCTCCCAGCAAGTATGAAGGCCTAGTGGGAGATTTCGCCTGATGTCATGCAACCCACATAACACAACTGTCATGCAGTTCCTTCTTCATGATAATTCCCGGTCGCACTTTGCAGGGGCAATGAAGATGCTCCTGCAGCGTTTTCGACGGGAAGTATTTTATCACCCACAATACAGCCCGTAACTGGCAGTCCCCGAGTTTCATCTCTGCCCACATGAATCGCTGGCTAAAAAGACAACATTTTGGTACAGTCAACGAGCTGTAGACCAGCGTAGACTATTGGCGGAAAACACAGGCGGCTGCTCTCTATCATGAGAGTGTAGGAAAGCTGACACAACGCTACGACAGACGTCTAAGTCGGAGCGGCGACTATGCTGAGAAGTAAGTGGAAGGTGCAACTAAATATTGCATATAAAACAGTTTTGATTTCCACAGTGGTTTTCATTTCGCGACCGATCGGAACTTGCTTTCCGAACAGCCATCGAAATAACATTAATAGAAGTCGACAGGTGGGCATTATATTACACCTACTTTTTTCTTCCCTCATCGTCAAACCACGAAAACTTCGTTCCAAGGAAGTTAAGTGTGGCCCAATGAATGAATGCTGACGGAGGACTTTTACAGCGTTCGAGGGCCACTTTGTCCATCCGAGCTGGACAATGGAGCGTCGCCAAAGACGGGAAAAGACCGCGTCCTTCAGCCGCACTCGGATGTCGGGAACCCCGCTCACAAAAGCGAAGCTCCGAGGCCTGTGACACGGGCCCGCTGTAGGCATCTTTCGCAACGCTGGTCGTCGTGACTCCATCTCAGCAAGCGTGACGTCACAGCCCCATTTTTGGTGCGGTTGGCGGACATCACACGGTTTGTGCCGCCACGACAAATTCGCCGCGGAAAGCTAAATAAACGAGTGCTGTCAGTGTGGGAGAAGACAGCTCTGCCAATCGGCTTCCCTCAAGGCTCTTTACGTCCGTATTACATCACATTCCTATCCACAAATACGTGATTCCACAAGTCGTTGCTAATTGCATTACAGCGGGTAATCGCAGTCTCCCTCACATCTTTAAGTGTTCCCACCAATTAGCTCACAGATGGTCGTATGAAACAGCGCTCCACGAAATTTATCGACATTAAATCTTTAAGCCACGGTTAACTCACGAAACGTCACCTATAACTTTCACTCTTAATAATCGTCGTTTTCTGCCGTTGCCATTGATAGTGAAACGGCCTATTTATAGTCCTTAGCGGGGTATAAGAAGATATAAACGTGCTCTTGTTCCTGATTAATAAAGCGAAGGTGTTATAGCAGAAATGTTACAGCTGTGTTCATATGAACGATGGAACGCCTGGAACACAGAGAGGAGTTCAAGGACGATGTGTCTTACCACCACGAACATATATCTTCGTCATGGACAGAATCATTAAGTCCATTAACGAAAGTTATAGTGTACCTAATGGCGTGATGTTTCCAGGCAACGTTCTGCTATTCGGGAGGGGGATGTGAAACAGAAGTGCAAGTGACGCTGAGTACTTGGAGAAACCTATTCCGTGAATTCGATCAATAAACAATCAAAACTAAGGCAGTGGAAAATACGGCACACAGGAAAAGAAAAGTTTCAAACATTAAAAATATTGGAATATATTTCCAGCTCAAAGTACATGGCGAGTATTATCTTGAAGCACAATAGCGCAATACAATTAATCAACCGAACGCAAAAGGCCTCACATTTCTTTACACAAGCGGGAGATCTTCTGCGGGACAACAAAGTACCCAGTAGTACAGCTCCACTATTTGTACCAATCCTGAACTATGAACTGAAATCATGTACGCTTCTAGGTAAAGAAAGCAGAAGCATCCAAGCTGTAGAAGTGAAATTCGTTATAAACGTTGTTAAAACGGCTAAATAAGACAATGGAATTAAACATGAACGAAGCTGGCATCTAAACACCTAATCAGATGTACTAAGAAAACATTAGATCAAAACTGAAATAAACGGGAAGGAAGCTGGTTTCGAAACAGGCAGTACCGGTGTTATAGAAAACATCACACTGCAGTGATATGGTCATTTGACGGGCATGGTAAAATGTAAAATAGCAAAAATTACTTCGAAGCAGATGAACCACGAAAAAAAGACTAAGGGAAAGCTCCAGGAAACGACGGTTAGGGACTGTGAAAGTAGAGGTGAAAAACAGAAGCTAAACTGGTACGGATGTCAAGGGCCAAGAACTGTTCAATGACAGGAAGACATGACATGGCGGACGCTTTTGCATTATTCACCCCCCCCCCCCCCCCCCCCCCGCCGCCCGCTCCTACTACTTCCGTCTCCATGAAACTGGGGTTGTCATGATGATGTTGTTTATATTTATGATTACGAGCGGAGTACAGGCTGCGATGCAAATTTGTGACAAGTAATGCTGCGCGCCAAACGTCGAATTTACGTTCCGTTCTATTCTGATGTGCTTTAATCATGACTGTGTGTTACTCGATATTGGTTCTTCAGCTACTTGCGCATCTACAGTCCTTACATTCGTTAATCCACAGGCACCGATTGCACCCAAACGTAATGTTTTACGGATAACTGTCCTTGTTCCGTGGTACAACAGACACATCTCCGAATTTTAAACCCGTTTTCATTTTTATTCGGTTTTAACTGTCCAATCTGAAGCATTTCCCTGTTCGAGAGCAGAGACAGTTGAAGCTTTGTGGTGGACAACTGTAAGCTGTGGAGAGCACGTAGTCCTGAGAAGAAGGTAGTGAACTTCATGTATGAACTTGCTGAAAGCTGTAGTCCTGTGGGATTATTCATCTGAAAAAACCTACTATGTGACAGAGCGAGGAGTAAGGGTTCCGGTATAAGTCAATACCCGTAATTGAATTGTGAAGTTGCTTTTCAGTAGCCATGATTATTAATGAAAAGTATAAAATCATCCTATCAACTTTACTGGGGGCGGTGTTTAACACGATACGTTGTCTCAAGGTATGAAGTGCTTATAATAATCATGTAGGCCTAACCAGTTTCACTCTTATCGTTTTTCCAGAATGAAATAACGACGACCTTTTTTACTTTTCTTTATGCGATGAGTGAACAGAAGTATGCAGACAGAAGGAGGCAGGACATAGATCAGTAATGGGTTAGCATAATCCGATCCCACGTTCAGTACCGCGAATTTCTCTGGAGGGCAAGGAGGTGCCGAGATTTAGACCATCTGACATGATAAAAAGTTTAACGCATTTCGTTGAGGCGACGCTTTTTTAGTGGCTGAAAGCGATGATAGCGTGGAAGGACCTAGATCTGGAGTTCCTATTAAACGATATTTGCTTCTAGTGATATTTGTTTTTCTTCATTTTTGTTGTTGTTGAAAGTGATGATGGCGTGAAAGGAAACATATTGGGCGAGGGAGAACTACTTGTAGACCTGACCCTGAGAGGAAGAAGACGAAGAAAACAGGAAGGTTGGAAAGTTCCGTCTACTTCGGTGTCATTACAGGCAGGGCACAAGGTGGGAAACGACAAGGATGCGGAAGTAATTCGGCTGTAGCCTGTTGGTAAACCATCCCGACGTTAGTCTAAAGTTATATAATGAAATACTTAAATCACTGTGTCTGGACAGAAATTTGAGCCCTTCTCTTCACACACTACCACCTGTCTGCGTACCGAAAGAGGATCTTATGCTACAAGCTGTGAGTGTAAATGCTCCTAGCACTCCTAGTTCTCGAAGGATCTCTCACCAATAGACAATCGGTTTTTGATGCAAATGGTACTTATTTAAAGGGAAACCGTCCATTAATGAAGTCAATCCATAGTACTAAATTGCTAATCCAAGAAACTGCCCGAGTTCCAGGTTGTCTGTCTATCGGCTTGCAAGGACAATAAAACTTATGTTTTCAGAACTAGCTAACAAACCAAGCATTTCCGGGGTATTCATTTTGTCAATTTTCTATTAGAAACGAAAACAAAAAGCGATTTGTGTTTGTAGAGTAATATCACGGACAGTTTCTGCACGCTAGACACAGCTGCTTCGCGTGTCTACAACATTATTTTGTAAACGTCTTTATAGCAACACCTCTCCTTAGCACTATAGACGGCAACTCCTTTCGCCTATAGCCATTTGCACTTCGCAGTTGAAGGCTGTCGAAAGCGCTGTCAGGTGTCAGGGATTTCATTAAAATCACTGGACTGTAGGAGTGTCTTAGTAGTAAAGAATAAATGTGTTAAAATTTCGTGAATGACGAGGCGTTTTTTCACGCATGTGTGTTTATCATGTCTTATCTCCTGAACTATATAGGAAGGCGGTTCTCATGCGACAGCGACTGTTGTCGAAGAGTAAACGATACGCGTACCAAGTCTCGTTGACATAGATCCAATAGTTTAGGAGAAGATGTGAAAAATACACACACACACACACACACACACACACACACACACACACACACACACACGGTCAGAAATTTCAAAACACGTAAAACATATCGACATGAACCAGTCCACATTCTATCATTCTATCATCACATCAGAACTGAAAATCACCAAATAAACCTTTCAGAACACGCTATGGAAATCGTTCGAAAGAAATTGAAATTTACACTCATACGCGCAAATATCCCAACAAAATCTTCAATAAATAAATTGAATTAAAATATAAAAATTACGAGTATATCGACAACTTTATTGAAATAATCGAAATCAATCATGGGTAAATAAATTAAGCACGCATAACACCACCACTAAACAAAACAAAGGTAAAAAAACCAGGTAAATCCACAGAGTAATAACCGAGACGTAAAAAATAGTGCCAATAAATAGAATAAAAAATATATCTACTCGCAAATCTATAAAATAAATCAGATACTTAACGATAATTCAAGTAAACAAAACAAAGATTACAACATCTCATCTCACAAAGAATATCAGAGATATGACCATAGTACATCGCTAAAAGCTGTCAAAAGAAGTAGTCTATTACAAAAATAATCGACCATCTCAAAAACAGTGTGCAGTACCTGGATAAACTGAAGGCCAATATATCTCCACCTACGTTAACATTTACACAGTATTAGCAATAAAGATGTGTTAATGATGTAAGTATTTCAAAATTGTAACATAATTTGTGGATAACGAAAACGTACACAAACATCAAAATTGATTTTTTTTCAGATAGCTTGAAAATGACCATGCGGTTCGAAATGAGCTCATAGCAATCAGAACACCTCAATAAAAAAAATTATAGGAGCGTGATTGGTTTTTCAATATATAACGCAACTGCAAGACACCAAGATAAATGTTACAGTTAGAAATCGTGTATTATGTCTTGAGGCAGCTGAAGTCACGGCGCACAAATACCCAGACTATATTCACCGAGTATTTCATAATTAGTGCACTGAAGTTACTTGCGACAAACTTTACACGTAATTTCAAAACTTAACGATTTTTTTCTCGCTGACAGTCCCACCAAGCGATAAAGGTAAAAAGCTTACCGTTTACTGTACTTTTTCTGTTCGTGAAGTAAAACTGCAGCATCAGACACGACGTCTTGAACTATTACTTCTTTACTACTAACTCTACACGCAATACATTTTGCTCGGCTCTAAGCACTAAACATCTTAGGTCATCAGTCCACTAGACTTAGAACTACTTAAACCTAACTAACCTAAGGACATCACACACATCCATGCCCGAGGCAGGATTCGAACCTGCGACCGTTGCAGCAGCGCGGTTCCTGACTGAAGCGCCTAGAACCGCTCGGCCACACCGGCCGGCTATACATTTTGCAGACAGCATCTACATATCGCAGTAAATACACCCGCAGAATTACATCATTGTACGACACGCAGTTCGGGAGATCACATTTTCCCTATCTTTACACATTAATTTATTAGTAAGAGCAATAGTGGCTAATTGTGCTGCAACGGATGTAAATCGAAATACGTCACATTAAGGTAAATTACTTTGCATAGGAAAGGTCTAATGATGCAGTTATATTAGTAGTACCTCACAAGTGGCTTGTAATCAAGTTGTGTGCATATGGAATATTGTCAGAGTTATGTGACTACTGCCGGAGAGATCACAGATCGTAGTAACTGACGGAAAGTCATAGAGTAACACAAAGGAAAATTCTGATGTTCCGCAAGGTAGTGTTATAGGCTCTGCTGTTCCTTATATACATATAATCGGTTTGGGAGACAATCTAAGCTGCCGTCTTAGGTTGTTTGCAGAGGCTGCTGTCGTTAATCGTCTAGTAAAGTCATCAGAAGATCAAAACCAATTGCAAAACGATTTAGAAAAGAAAGATATTTGTGTGGTGCAAAAATTGGCAGCTGCCCTAAATAATGAAAAGTGTGAGGTCATCCACAATAGTGCTAAAAGGAATCCGTTTAATTTTGGTGACAGGATAAATCCGTTAAATCTAAAGGCCGTAAATTCAACTAACTACCTAGGAATTACAGTTACGAACAACTTAAATTGGAAAGAACACATATAAACTGTTGTGTGGAAAGCGAACAAAAGACTGCAATTTATTGGCAGGACACTTACAAGATTCAACAGATCTACTAAAGAGACTGCCTACACTAAGCTTGTCAGTCCACGGTCTGGGATCCTTACCAAATGATAACGGAGTACACCGAGAAAGTTCAAAGAAGATTGTCGAGATATAGGGGAGAGAGCGTCACTGACGTTACACAGCTTTTGGGTGGACATCATTAAAACAAAGGCGTCTTTCGTTGCGACAGGACTTTTCCATGAAATTTCTGTCACCAACTCTCTCCTCCGAATGCGAAAATATTGTGTTGACGTCGACCTACAAAGAGTGAAGCGATCATAATAAAATAAAGGAAATCAGAGCTCGCACGGGAAGATTTTTCCGCGTGCTATTCGAGATTGGCCGGCCGCGGTGGTCTAGCGGTTCTAGGCGCTCAGTCCGGAACCGCGCGACTGCTACGGTCGCAGGTTCGAATCCTGCCTCGGGCATGGATGTGTGTGATGTCCTTAGGTTAGTTAGGTTTAAGTAGTTCTAAGTTCTAGGGGACTGATGACCACAGATGTTAAGTCCCATAGTGCTGAGAGCCATTTGAACCATTTTATTCGGATTGGATTAATAGCGTATTATTGTTAAGGTGGTCGGATGAATCCTCTGCCAAGCATTAAAGTGTAATTTCCAGAGTATCCATGTAGATGTAGTAAGAGGTGCTGTATCTGTCGGAAAATGTTGAGTCATAGCATAATGCAGAATTAATACTGTAGAGGCAATTCCTGTGCCTGCATGGCAATATATTAACGAGCTAAGTATTACATAAATTCAGTAGCGTAGGAGTGTGTTGCCAGTTAATTCTTTGAACGTATACACATGGAGAGCAGTTTTCAGCTGCAGATAAGGTGGTTGTATCACAGCCTGAGTCATTACCTCCGGATTATACAAATGCCTATTTTAAGGTACCAACAATAAGGAACGTAGTAACGGTTCCTATGATGTGTACAATGTTGGTTTCCCTAAGGGTGAACGAATATTTAAACATATGGTACCACGGAGTAAAGGGGAAAATGCAAACGTAGGCTTCCGCGGCCGTTGTCACATCCAATAAAATTCTTCTGGGTTTGGGGACGCATTGTCAACTATAAAATTCCGACGTTTCGGCGACTACTGCAAAATACCTTCCTCGGGGTTTATTGCTAACTGCAATACACGGTTTGTTGCTAACTGCAATACACCATCAGGAAGGCGTCTTGCAATAGTCACCGAACGTAGGAATTTTACAGCTGACAATGCGGCCTCAAAGCCAGAAGAATTTTGTTAACTATAAGTGGAAAACTTTCGTCGCTAAAAATCTTTCAGTATGTCATAAATTACTACCATTGCTCCAAATTCGATGACCTTCCGAATACTTTCACTTTTTCCTTCTAAAAAGCTGTGCTGCTGCACCATAACCTATTAAAACAGAGAGTAATCAATACGATAAGTCCAGCATACAACTTAAAAATTAGCGACGGCTATCGAATCATTTCGGCTAACAAAAAAGCGGCATCTTAGCTGTGACACTTTTCGCAAAAAGTGGTAACTTCTTATACTTCTCTCTTCGTAAATTCTTACATTTCTCTTCATAACTTACAACCAAACTTCTTTCAGATATCGAACGCAAATTCTTAAGATGCCTATGAAAATCCAGGGCACTTTTCAGTGAGGTGGAGTTGTAGCAGAGATACAAGACCAAAATTCTACACGGCGCTTGCCGAGAAACTTTGTGCCTAATCAAAGTCACGTGACTTTGGAGACAATATATGTTGACCAACGAAAATTCTGTTCTGCGCATCTGAATGGACAACGAATATATTTTCCCGCGCTGTGAACTGGAGCAAGAGTGTCATCACTTAAATGGCATATCTTTGTTGAACGTGGACAACAATAACCGTCTTATTTGACTAACAAAGCTTACAAACAACACTCATTTGCAGTCTCAGTAGGGTAGGAGGTGTTGACACAGTTTGTACTATCGCCTAGCAAAAACTGGTGAGGAAGTGCAAAAACCATGGGCATTAGAATTGGCAATGATACCCTGTTCTCTCAAATCTCGCCGACGACAAGGTCATTCTCGCCGAGGAAGAAATGAATATATGTTACATGTTAAGAAATCTTAAAGAAGAATATGAACAGAAGGGCATGAAAATGAACTTCAAAGGGATTGAATACTTCGCTGTCGAGGTAAAGGAGGGGTCTTTCTTCGGGTGATGGATCTTAAGTGTGTTATATCATATAAATACCTGGAGGCAATGATTTCGGACAAGGAGGGATGCAATGAGGAAATAAAGCACAGAACAAGCTAGGGAAAGATAGCAACTAAGTAGCTACATACCATCATTTGGAATAAAAATACGTAAAAAAATTGAAAAGTATATACAAAGCAATAGTTGAGAGCTTAGCTCGGTATGGTGTTGAATTGTGGGAAGTCTGCACGGTCATTGGGAAGAAATAAAAAGCAATGGAAATGGAGTTCTGATGACAAAGTTGTGAAGTAGGAAGGAAACACGAAATAAGAAATGAAGAGAATAGATGGTAGTTTCCACGGGTATTGTAGACATAATATAAACCAAACGGCTAATATTATGTGGACATCTTAGAAGAATGCTTCAGGAAAAATGGTCTTCTAGAATGTAGCACTGGAGACGTCCACGAGATAGAAAAAGAGGAAGTCCCCAGCTACAATGGATGCGAGAGACGCCAAATGGTGCAGAATACTCGCAGGAAGAAGAAGAAGAAGCGGCGAACATCAAACTTAGTGATGGTGTCGGTCTTTCTGTACATACTCACCCTTCAATACGACACACCTCTCCCAGCAATGGCGTGCTCGATGGAGACCTCGGTTGTAAAAGTCTGCATTTTCGGCAATCAGGAAACGATCCACCTCGGATGTCAACCCACCGTCATTCAGGATATACTTTCCACGCAATGGATGTCAAGTAGGAGAATACGGGGGGGGGGGGGGGGGGGGGGAGGGGCAAAAATGTGATAGCCCGACGAAGCAACATGTGTGACTTGTATCCTGTGCGGAGTAACCAGGGACATATTTGTGGACCAGAAACACCCTTAGGACGATTCCCGCGAAGCTTCGTCTTGACACCCTCTCGCAGCCTCGTCAGATTTCGGTAGTATGCTGCTACTACTGTTTTCCGCTTACTACGATAATCTGTTGGTACCACACCACTGCAGTCCATAGAAACAACACCTCGCCCGATCAAGGTGCCGGATCCACATGTATCCATTACTTACTTTGTCTCTTGGTCCTAGTGAAACACTCTGACTCGTCCATGGCGATTACGAATCTAAACAAGTCATCTAGGATAACCTGGTGAAACTGCAGCATTTTCACTGCTGTCTATGTTAGACAGGCTGTTTGAACGGGTACTGCCATTTTCAATCATTGTCGTGTCTGAAATGTGTAACATGTTGGAAATTGATCAATGCCTGATTTGGAGTTTTTCGACTATCGCTTCGATTGTGATACGCCGGACTTCGACCACCAGGGGCTCCACCTCTCATCTTCACAGAGAGATGATCTTCTTCGTCATTCAGGTTTGTTTGACCACAATGGAAGCGTCTGCGCCTCGAAATCTCTATGTCAATTGATGGTGCACTGTTGCCGTATGCTCCCGCTAACTCAGCATGGTTTGTTGCAGCGTTGTTCCTCTTCAAATGCAGAAAACAACTAACGCACTACACTCCGCTTTATGAATGGGCTGCGCAATTTTCTTTTCACTCTTCTAAAGAAACAAAAATTAATCACATTTCTCCTTCTGTAGGCTATCTCAGTTCACTGCTGGATATATACCTGCTCCATATGTTTCCATCGCCTTCGTTTTTGAGCTAACGTACCTGGTACATTCGACTTTGAGCACCAGTTTCGCTTCATCAAGCCATCTGAGGTCTTCCAGTGTCTCTCTTGTGGTCCGATAGTCTCCAGTGAGCGATTCTAGGCGTCCATTTACTGTGATCTTGTCGAGCTACGTGTCAGACCTACGGCCATTTCATTCTTCTAATTTTTTCTAAGACGTCTGTTACCTGTGTTCTCCTACTAATGTAGGATCGAAACCCATCCCTGAGACTGACTCCTAGCATCTGTCGCTCCACGGCTGGTTATGTACACTGTGATTTACAAACACTTTCCTTAGTCAGAGTCATAGTTTCCAAGCCATAGGTTGTAATTGATAGTATGCACATGTTATAGGCTTTAGCTTTCGGGTTATATGGGACGTCTTTATTGGTCAGGATGAGTTTTAGTTTCCGAAACGCTGCCCAGCTGAGCCCTGTTTTGAGGGGGATTTTTGCATTATGATTGTTTTTTCCTAATTTAATCTTGTATCCAAGATAGATATATTCATCAATAGCTTCTATTGATTGGTTTCCGCCTCTTAAATGGTTCGTTATCTGGGATTAGTATTTTGGTTTACTACTATTCACTTCCAAGCCAATCTTCACAGGGCAAGTTTTTGTTCTTGGAAACTCTTTAGTTGTTCCAAGTGTTCATTTACGAACACAACATCAATTACGCAACTTCATTTCTTTTTCGAAACAGTAAGTACAGCTCAATGATCATGTCGTGTATGTTACCTTTGGTCAGCTGTTGCGTGATAGCTGTCACAGACTACTGGAACGCTTTACACCACCCCCTCTTCATCCGTACGAATGGAAGCAGTGCGGCGACACTGACAGACACCGCACAATAGTGTCAACAACAACAACAGGTTCGTGGCAGCTTCAGAACCGGGGAATGTGCCGCATCACGGGCAGCTAGAGCTTGCCCTCGCTCACGTAAGGCTTCGTTCGCTCTTTTATGGGCCGTGAAGGCACGACTCCCACCCCGTGTGTGCGTCCATTCCATCCTGCCGTCCGGCGTACACAATCCCTGTCACACAGCACGGGCGAGATGTGCTAGCGGCCACTCATAGGGACCACCGCTCGCCCAACGCGTTACAAGAAGAGCCCACACACGTTTGCCCTTCTGAGTCACGCATTTGTACCCTCCGCAAGCCACCGTACGCTTCAAGAGGAAGGTTAATTATAACAACCCTGTAAGTAGTAAAGCGCAGCTACTGACAGGGGTTCAGTGAGGTCGATAATTATCGTATGGGAAAATTTGACATATGCAACTGCGATAATGCGGAACCGATTTACGCTGGGAAACAAATCACTTCCAATTTTGGTCTATGCTAATATTAAGAAACTGTGAAAGCGGAAGTTTATGATGATGGTGGTGATGATGATGATTGGTTTTGGGGTCGCTCAACTGCGTGGTCATCAGAGGCCGTACGAGGTCCCAATTTTTACGAAGTCCAATTTTTTTACACAGTCCAATCTAACCACAGTCACAAATTATGATGATGAAATGATGAGGACAACACAAACACCCAGTCCTTGAGCAGAGAAAATCCCGGCCTGGAATCGAACTCGGGACCCCATGATGCAGAGGTAGCAACGCTAGCCACTAGACCACGAGCTGCAGACAAAGTGGGAGTTGATAACAATATAAACATAATAACTCGCAGTTGTTTGACCTTTTCTGCCCACGCCCCATTCCTAATTCATTACATTTGGAAACATTTCGATGCCCATTTCTTACATTCACTGTTCAGAGCGTCAGACTGGCACCTGGTTCCGCATTAAAACATTACAATAGCTACCAATCTGCGCTGCCATACCATAATTATATCCCACACTGGACCTTTGTGAGTTTCTGCACCTTAATTATATCCACCCGGTACCATTTTGGCGATTTTCTATTCTATCCACTCGGCTGATAGGTATCTCTACGAGTTGCAGAAAAGCAGCCGCAGAATAAGATCAGAGCAAGTGAAAGGCTCCCGTCGTACGTGGCTCGGAGCTTCCATGCCGCTGCCGAAGTCACACTGACAGCATTGGCCTGAATCCACAACCTCATGGCAACGAGCAGCGGTCGAGACATATTACGCGACGTATTCCTCCGCGGATTTAATCGGAAATGTTCACTGGTGGACGCAGATTAATTCCCTGCTCCGTAACATTATCAAATCACTGAAGGGTCTCCAGCCTCGCTTTACCGGAGTGACAGGGTTAACCCTCTCACAGCTTCGAAGTCTCAGTAATTAAGAGTCATGTAGCTCAAACTATAAGGTGTGTTCAAATGAAAAAGACACTATACTTACATCTACAGAAATTTCGATAAAAATATCGTAATTACAGCTCATGTGCAACAGTACATCTACAAAATATGTGCTGCTGATACTGATACATTGATCCCAGCGCTTAGGACGGAGTGTATGGCTTCAGTGCTCCAGCGCACTTCGATGTTAATGTCCCCGAGATCCTGAACAACACGTACCTTCATCATTGGATTGGAAGGGAAGATCCTGTCCCATCATGAGACCACCGAATCTCACACGTCCGGGCTTTTTCCTCTGCGGTACGGAAGGCATTGGTGTATGAAACCCTGTAGAAACGGATGAAGACCTGCTTGCTAGCTGGTATCTTTGAGAATGTGCAGCAGAACTTCATGCCATCGCTGAGACTAGCAGTCGTCACTTTAGACGATTACCATGTGCTACGTCGTCGTCATGTGGTGTGTGCTGTGTATATCCATAACACAATAAAAATGCATTTCCAACAGTTGATTCCCTATTGTTTGTGGCCTTCAGTCCGAAGACTAGTTTGATGCAGCTCTCCATGCTAGTCTATCCTGTGCGAACCTCTTCATCTTCAGATAACTACCAGAACCTAGATCCTTCTGAATCTGCATACTGTATTCATCTCTTGGTCTCCTCCTGCGATTTATACCCCTCCCCCCACAGTACCAAACTGGTGATCGCTTCAGGTCTCAGAATGTGTTCTATCAACCGATCCCTTCTTTTGGTCAAGTTGTGCTGCAATTTCTTGTCTCCCCAATCCTGTTCACTACCTTCTCATTAGTTACATGATTTTCCCATCTCATCTTCAACATTCTTCTGTAGCACCACATTTCGAAATCTTGTATTCTCTTTTTGTCTAAACGTCTTATCGTCCATGTTTCACTTCCATACATGACTACGCTCCAGACAAATACACTGCTGGCCACCGTAAATGCAACACCAAGAGAGACAAGAGGTAGCAAACAAGATTTATTTTGTAGATAACATGTTGACCAAGTATCAAATGATTACGTTTACAGACGTCTGTGACATGTGGTTCCTGCCAGAATAAGTAGCCAGAGTAGCCGCCATTGTTGGAGATCACCGCTGCCACACGTCTCGGCATTGAGTCAAAGAGACGTTGGATGTGTTCCTGGGGTACAGCAGCCCAAGCAGCTTCCACACGTTGCCAAAGATCATCTGGTGTGGCAGCTGGGGATGTAATCTGGGTCACTCATTGAGCAACCATGGACCACAGGTTTTCCATCGGCGAAAGATCCGGAGAGCGAGCCGGCCAGGGAAGCAATTCAATCTGGTTATTGACGAAGAACCTTTGGACAATGCGTGCCACGTGTGGTCGCCAATTATCCTGTTGAAATATGGCTGTGGCCGAGCCCTGAAGGTAAGGAAGGACAACTGGCTCCAGCACCTCGGATATGTAGCGCCGGCTATTTATAAAGTACCGGCAATGCGTACTTGAGGCGTGTGAGACTAATATCCAATACCGCCCCATACCATAATACCCGGTGCAAGACCAGTGTGGCGGAGCATAATGCAGCTGTCCAGCATCCTCTCTCCACGGTGTCTCCACACTCGAATCCGACCATCGTGGTGCTGCAGACAGAAGCGTGCCTCGTCAGTAAAGACAACGTCATTCCATTCTGCCGTCCACATCCGTCTGTCATCACACCATTGGCGACGGAGACGTCTGTGGTTCTGCGTCAATGGTAGACGAAGCAATGGACGTCTTGCGGACAGACCACCCTGCTGTAAACGGCGTCGAATGGTACGCGCAGACACTGGATGATGCGTTACAGACGCAATGTGCTGTGCTGTGGTTCGGGATGTCACTGAGCGATCCGTCACTGCCATGCGCACAATTTGCCTATCAGCACGTGCAGTGGTGCACCGAGGTGAATGCGATCGACCACGTCGGTCCGTCGTACCCTCCTGCATCCAACGGTCGCATATCCGCATTACAGTTGTTTGGTTTCGTCCAACACGACTAGCGATTTCTCTGTATGACAGTTCGCAATCTCGGTAAGCCACTATCCTTCCTCTGTCGAACTCGGATACTTGATCAAAAGATGTTCGCTGTTGTCTACGAGGCATAACTGATCGTCTTGCGAAACAACCACAAGGTAAACACACGTGCCGAACGTACACTCGTCGAAACCGCCAAGCCTTAAATGGCGCTATGAGGTGGCGCCACAGGCGCGCGTGATGTGCGTCTGCGCTGAAATTCTAATCAGTTGCATATCTCATCGCTGCAAACCCATGCTGTAAAATTCACTTGAATCGGATGCTTCCTTCAGGGTGTTGCATTTACGGTGGCCAGCAGTGTACTTCCACAAAAGATATCCGAACACTTAAATCTGTATTCGATGAACAAATTTATCTCCTTCAGAAAAGTGTTTCTTGCCATTGCCAGTCCAGATTTTATGTCCTCTCTAATTCGGCCATTATAAGTTATTTTGCTGCTGAAATAGCAAAAGATGTATTACAAGAATGATGACTGCACACGTCGCTCTGCATAAGTTCCGGACACTGAAGGGTTTGAAAACAGGCGTTGGTCCGATGACTGCAGTGGGTCTGGAGAAAGTGATTGGGAAATTCGAAAAGACTGGTTCTTTTGGTGTGTAACCCGGTAGAGGGAGGAAACGAATAGATTCGACGTCAATAAAAGCAGTGGCCACAGCAATGCAGGAGGAGACGAGTGGTGGTGTGCAAACGTGTAGTGCACGGAGAACTGCCCGAACATTGGACATACCCGTGAACACGGTGCGTAAAATCCTACGAAACATCCTTCTTTGCTATCCATTCAAAATTACCCATGTGCACGAGTTGCCTCCTGTTGACCTACCAGCAAGAGAGACCTTTGCTTTAGAATTTCTTGCTCGCATGGAAGTAGACAATGATTGGCCGTGGAAGATTTTGAGGACAGACGAAGCAAATCAACCAGTACCACTTCGTCTTGAAACGGTCACTGTGTGCTTCGTGTTTAAGGCTCATTTATCATAGGGCCATATTTTTTCGAAGAGGCAGGTGCTTCCGGTCCTGTTATCTGCACCGTCACTGGTAACCGCTATGAGTTTCTTTTGCGCAGCCACGTCATTCCGGCTCTCCAACAGCGTGGGTGTGTGGATGGTATCATTTTTATGCAAGATTGCGCACCTCTGCACATTGCAAATCCAGTTTTAGCTGCTGATGCGCCATTTCGGAAACGCTAGAATTATCGGATCACCTGATCTTAATCCGTGTGACTTCTGACTGTGGAGTTACCTGAAAGGTGTTGTGTTCAGTGTTTCGATTGCAAACTTAGCTGCATTGAAGGCACGCATTGCGCAACACATTCTGGACATTACCCCGGAAGCACTTCGATCAGCTGTGGAACGTGCTGTTTCTCAATTTCAACTTGTTGCAGAAAACGGTGGACAGCATATTGAACATGTTTTGCGCCAGTCACACGGAAATTAATTATCCAATTTGATTTATGCTTTTTATGCGGTTTTTGGCCTCAGCACAATTAAAAACCGATGTGAGTGATGCTTTTTATGCGGTTTTTGGCCTCAGGACAATTAAAAACCGATTTTTCCCATCCGATGTGATATGACCTTGCCGTGGTGAATGAGCTTACGTAACTAACAGTATCACACCCATGCACACTGAGTGCTATAGTTTGTTTAGCGTCAACGTACAGCTTAGACATTCTTGCATGATTCATTTGTCATTTGTAGTCGACCACTACCAAATTATGATACTTACAGCGCCATCTATTGCTACATTTTGTAGCTATTTATTTTTCTTCTGCCGTGCGTTTTCACCCTTCTCCCATAATATTCCGTTGCAGTTTGACGTCATTCTGACCAGTTGTGTTATTTCTACAGCGGTTCGGAAGTTTAATTTTAAATACTCTGAATATGGATGGGAGTAAAGCCACACGGTCCGTTGAATTGGCTTTATACATTAAATATTTTATTGTATTCAGTTATCGGACATCATACACTGAGTGTGAACATTCTTAAGGGCTTATTTTCATTTACTTTGCTTCATTTTCGAGTGAACCTTCCATGTGTTCCATAACTTCAATTATGGAGTACATTCTCACTTTAACTGCAATTAAACCCCAGAGGGAATAGCTTAAGCAGCTACGAAAATTTTATGGATTACGGTTTTCATCTATGCAGTAAATTTGTGATGTAGTTGAACTTCGGGACAGGAGGCATTGAAGGTGGAGAAGCTGAAAATTCTGCTACCAGATTAGCTCCGATCTTTTCAGTTTACTTGGCGGTGTACGATATGGAGAGCGAAAAACATTTGCTTCACATGAATTGCATCTATAAAATGCAGCTCATTCACCCGTCTACATACCAACTCCATGAGTGCTACAGTATGGTTAACTCTTGTTAAAGGAGCTCTTTAATTCTTCCGTTGCAGTGTCCGAAAGTTGAAAGAAAAGTTAGATTGCATTCATTCGCGCATGTGTTGGATTTCCCTTAGAGGGACATAAAACCTGGATTATAGTCTCTTATGAGCTCCCAGGCTAGATTAAAATTGTGGTGGAAGGCTTTCAGGTTGAAGAACCTCTGAATTAATTTATTTTATTTTCCTATGATTGCTTATCGTGGCATATAAGCTAATCACACATTGCAAGAGCAGTCTGATATGTATCTAACGATTAGATTTTATTCCCAGGGACGTTGACATGAGAACAGTGTGAAACATCCGTTACATCTGCAACGTTAACAACATGTTCGGAAAAAAATCAGTTTTCTGACACCTGAAAGGGTTTTGACAGTTCGACGTGATGTAAAGTTTCTTATCCTTTCGCGATTGTGATCAGAGCAGACGCATCCTTCTCGGTACTCGTTACAGATTCGTGACCGGCGATGAATGGGTCGTATCTCGCATCTTCTGTTGTCACGGCTGTCGATACGGCAGTCTGATGCCGCACGTCGGATTGTCTCCTACCTGAACGTGCGGCGCCTGCACAGTTTAAAGGCGAGTGTCGGCTGTCGGGATGACGGACGGAATGCGCTTGCCGCCGGTGCACTGAACGGGCAAACAGATCCACCCCATCTGGCCGCCTCGCGTGCCGGGTGAACGATGCGGCTCCAACCGTCTTCCTCGCTGCAATTACCGAAGCACGCGCTATCGCCCTACCATCTGGCGGCCATTAGCAGAGTTAACGACACCCGCTGCTCTTAACTGACGGCGTCCTGAAATATATATATAGAAATTATGATAACTGTCAAATATGAGTAGCGCACATTCCTTAAATTAGCAACTCAATCTGCATTACAGGCTTTCTGCAATACTACGAACTTCAAAAGCTGCTAAATCTCTAACAATAACGGGAAATTTATGAAGCATGCTCTAGTGGACCTGAATAAACAAAATAAGGAAAAATTCGTCTGTGTTTTTCTGTATACGAAAGTGGTCCATATTTTTCTCTTGAAAGCAGCTCATGAATTTTGTATTACGCTTATTACATATTTTAATTAATCGATATTTTTCGAAAGACTCTTGCTGCATCATTAACATTTAAATAGCAAAACACTGCACCATTTACGTACTTTCATGCGCAGCACAACGCTTTTCACGAATTTATTCCCATTTTTAAGAGCTTCTATTTATTTTAGTACTGCACGTGTTGTCTACATGTGTGTTCTGCGTCTCTTGCCCTGCAGTCGTCTTTTATAGTTTTACTGCAACCGGAAAAAATAAATCTCGTAATATTTTAGACAGTAATATTAGAAGTTCGTGTTTTTTGTATCTACTTAAAGGTATTGTGCCTCCTTCATAGAACAGAAATCCACATAAACCATCACTCACGTCGTTCGTTTACGTGAAATCGAAATATTTTACAAATATATTACCACAGTATTAGTAAAGGAAGAGTGTGGATTCAGCCAAAAGTGTTACATTTTTCGTGGATTAGACTAATTACATCAAACTTTCCTATCAGTAACTCCTCTGACTACTTAAATTATTAGTTGCGTTTTACAATCTACTGTATTTTTCTAGTATTTTGTTACAAATATTGAGTGGAATGTATGAAGGAACCAACATATTTATGGATTTTCTATTGTTGTTATATGCAGGAGAAACATTTGAAGGAATTAACCAATTCACTGTATAGCATGTCAGAACTTTTCTCCTGATTTTTTCGGTAAAGAATTTTCAGTTCCTCCATTAAATCCATTATCTGTGATTTCTGGAAACGATGGACTAGCTTAAGATCTTCTCCTTTGTTTGTGGATGGGTCTACAGCGTCCTACGAGTGTTCCTACGGCTGGCTTTGTGAATTGGTTAAGTATATAACAGTCGATGTGTAAGTGTACCGAGTATGAAAATTCCGTGCAATCTGTTTTATATAGAAGCTTGAGCAAAAACAAAATCACATGTAAAATTAGCTTAATGTACTATTATTTTCTGAGATTAACATTTAAGAAATCCAAAGTCTTTTTTCTCTCGTAGCAAAACGATATAAGGGAGACTGAAGGGCAAGGGAAACAGCAAAACACACGCAGGCGTCACGTGTTGTACTAATGTAAATAGTTGCACTTGAGAAATATACATCGTGGTATGCAGCGTTTTATTATTTAAATCATTAATTATACATATTTTAATTTATTTTATACATACTTCAATTAAATCGACAGATAACACAGGGTGATTGAGCTGCCCCTACTGATGGGTTTTATGCAACTCCAATACCTTGAAAAACCACAAGCGAAAATTTAATATTCTCTCGCTACCTACACGCAACCTATTAGATCTGCATAAATAATGAACAGGACCAATTGGTAAGAAATTAAATGAAGGTGAATTTTCCACTGGGATACGTTTTCGCTGGAGCCCACAGCTTCGGAGTTATTAAAAAAAACCTTTTGATGGCCAGTTTTTTAGTTTTTTGTTAAATAATTCGGAAACTACGACCTCTAGCGAAAACATATTCCAGTACAAAATTAAACTACATTAAATTTACTAGAGAAAGGGCTGTTCGGTTTTCTCTATTGGACTAATAGTTTGCGTGTAGTGACCGAGAGAATATGAAAATCTTGCACGTGGTATCTGAAGTCAATGCAAGTTGCATAAAACCCATCGCTAACGGCAGCTGAGTCAGCCTGTTTATTGCTCCAGCCAGTCACATACGTCTGATATTTAATTTGCGGGTTTCATTCCGAGTATAGTACACCGCTGAAAGATCCTCCCTATATTAGATTTCAGAGTCTCTGTTTGGATTTCTTTAAAGTCAGTACCGCCATTAGACTGTTTTTTATTTGCAGTGTGACATTTACACGATCATGATTTCGGCTTGAAAGTGTCATTATCAAGTGTTTTAAGTGTTATACAGTGCCTAAAACACTTGATAATGGCACTTATACAGTGCCTCACACTTAAAACACTAATCATGATCGTGTAAATGTAAGACTGCAAATAAAATACAGTCTAATGGCGGTACTGACTTTAGAGAAATATATTATGACTGTGGCCCCACATTATGAAAAAATTGTCATATCTCTGTTTAGAGTTTCAAATCGCATTCATTCTGTGGTCGACAATGGTCTCTTCGGCACTTTGTACAACTACCTGGTAATGAAATGAAGGTTGTAATGGTTCTATATTTACGTGACCATTACGGCACTCCAACCCCAGTTCTCGATACCAGTAATATCGTACTAATTTTCTGCGAAGTAACAGACATATCTTTGTGACAATATTCACATTTGGTTTTATTAATGTATAGGTACTCCGATGTATCGATATATTACAGTGATATGGTTTTGTGTCTATTCATTTCTGTGAGACTGTCATAATCTTTGACTTACTTGTAACCGTTTTGGCGCGAATGCGCACAGAGCAGTCTTTGTTTCACTTTGCAGAAGTTAAGTCGTTATTTCGCTTTGTAAAAGAACAGTGAAGTCTTGTGTTTGGTTAAAGCGGAAATTAAATACATGAAGACTGATACAAAACTGTTTTCTTGATGATGAGACAATTAAGAAGAAGTATATGTGAATTTACAAGAAGTTTAATAAAAAATGTGGATCGTGAACAACAAGTCAAAAATTATTTCTACCATACAATTGTTCTGATTTGGGATTGTTTGATCATTAAGAATTTCCTGAAAAACACATTTGTTAGGTCTTCAAATATTGCTAAAATACAGATCTGGACCTTCTAGCAGTCACAGTGGAATCACCATAGAATCAACAAGATGAGCCATAACAACTTCGACGAAATCTACGTGGGAATCCATTCAAGATAAGTGCCAAAATTAATGACTTTTTTTACAGTGACTTCATTATTTCCATTCTGACGATACCATCCACAGTCAATAACTTTGTTGTTGCTCGATAAAGCGAACATATGCTGCGTGAGCAACATTATTAATCTGATTTCTAACCTACTTTGCAAGTGGTAGTACTGTTAGAAGGTGCACTTGTGGAAGTAACAACACTGGTTTTCGCCTGAAATCATGTATACGAAAAGTGGGATTCACAGAACAGGAACAGAAGTTTATCCCCAGTGAATGCGAATACGATTTTTTATCACTGGGCAAATTCGTCCTGCTTTCTATAAGAGACGATCAAAAAGTTTCCGTTCGAAGGCCGTACAAACTAGCGTCTCTTGGCGCACCATTCCACAATGGTAATTTTCGAGAGACAAATTGCCCATAAACATTCTCCGTTGTCCGATAGATGTCTACCTGTGTGCGTCCTTCGGCAGCCAAGACAACAATAACCTTAGTCCTGTTTGGTTGCATTTGGTAATAACGTCGCCATAGTACATTTTTCAGCATTTACCGCACGCAGGTCGGAAAGGCACGAATGCCACACTTATAGCTTGCCTACATGTCGGTACTTATATACCTGCATCGGAGTCGCGCTACGTAGCACATAGGCTGCAGTAACGCCTCAACTTTTTGTTGCCGTGTACCGCAAGTCTCTAGAGCAACGGAAGGTTCCAAATGATTGGAAATGAGCACAGGTAGTTTCAGTTTTCAAGAAGGGTCGTCAAGCAGATGCGCAAAACTATAGGTCTTTATCTCTGACATCGATCTGTTGTAGAATTTTAGAACATGTTTTTTGCTCGCGTATCATGCCATTTCTGGAAACCCAGAATCTACTCTGTAGGAATCAAGATGGATTCCGGGACAGCGATCGTCTGAGACCCAACTCGCTTTATTTGTTCATGAGACCCAGAAAATATTAGATACAGGCTCCCAGGTAGATGCCATTTTCCTTAACTTCCGGAAGGCGTTCGCTACAGTTCCGCACTGTCGCCTGATAGACAAAGTAAGAGCAAAGAATATCAGATCAGGCGTGTGGCTGGATTGAAGAGTTTTTAGCAAACAGAACACAGCATGTTGTTCTCAATGGAGAGACGTCTATAGACGTTAAAGTAACCTCTGGCGTGCCACAGGAGAGTGTTATGTGGCCATTGCTTTTCACAATATCTATAAATGACCTAGTAGATAGTGTCGGAAGTTTCATGCGGCTTTTCGTGGATGATGCTGTAGTATACAGAGAAGTTGCAGCATTAGAAAATTGCAGCGAAATGCAGGAAGATCTGCAGCGGATAGGCACTTGGTGCAGGGAGTGGCAACTGACCCTTAGCATAGACAAATGTAATGTATTGCGAATACATAGAAAGAAGAATTCTTTATTGTATGATTATATGATAGCGGAACAAACACTGGTAGCAGTTACTTCTGTAAAATATCTGAGAGTATGCGTACAGAACGATTTGAAGTGGAATGATCATATAAAACTAATTGTTGGTAAGGCGGGTACCAGGTTGAGATTCATTGGGAGAGTGCTTAGAAAATGTAGTCCATCAACAAAGGAGGTGGCTTACAAAACACTCGTTCGACCTATACTTGAGTATCGCTGATCAGTGTGGGATCCATACCAGGTAGGGTTGACAGAGGAGATAGAGAAGATCAAAAGAAGAGCGGCGCGTTTCGCCACAGGGTTATTTGGTAACCGTGATAGCGTTACGGAGATGTTTAATAAACTCAAGTGGCAGGTTTTGCAAGAGAGGCGCTCTGCATCGCGGTGTAGCTTGCTCGCCAGGTTTCGAGATGGTGCGTTTCTGGATGAGGTATCGAATATCTTGCTTCCCCCTACTTATACCTCCCGAGGAGATCACGAATGTAAAATTAGAGAGATTAGAGCGCGCACGGAGGCTTTCCGGCAGTCGTTTTTCCCGCGGACCATACGCGACTGGAATAGGAAAGGGAGGTAATGACAGTGGCACGTAAAGTGCCCTCCGCCACACAGCGTTTGGTGGCTTGCGGAGTATAAATGTAGATGTAGATCGCCCCTTTTAAGTGTCATTGTCAATAGTCAGTTATGAGAGTGATAGAATTTTGAAAAAGGAATGCCGCGCTGTTGCACAGACAACCTGACCATGTATGGATGAAATAGGATACTATCAACAGGTTTCCGGAGGAGACGGCCACACGCGTTAAGTCAGCGCCTTCCGCGGCTCCCGTTGTGCTCAACACAAACGCACCCCACTGTCGGCGGCAGCTCGCAGAAAAGGTGGCGACGCTTTGTGTGGTCGCCGTTTTGCCTGTTCGGCGCGTGCCACGTCTCCTAACTCTAAGACTCTAGAGGAGCGAATTGTCCCCAAACGGCTGGACGTGGTGCCGCGGGAACGGGCCATTGTATTCAAAGCCGCGCCGCTTCACCAGCCGCCTCTGCCACGGCCTGGTTCTCGCTGCCTTAAGCCCGTCTCACACGGAGCAAGGTTCCCGCAAGTTTACGAGATGGCGTGCATGCTCGCCGGCTTGCAGGGAAGGGAGCCGGCTATCTTCCATGTCGAAGCTCTCCCACGGTGCAAGATCGGCAGCTAGTTGTGTTGTGATTGGCTGCATGTTGTATCGAACGAAGATGGCTGCTTCAGGTACAGATGTTCAGAGCAAACTGCCATTATTAGCTGTTTTGGTGCTAAACGATGCAGAAATGCATGCTAATGAGAGAAGAAGACAGAAGGAATTGACGAAAAACTGTATTAAGAGGAGAAACGCTGGAAAAGGTGTGCTCTCCATGCTTCATAAAGAGTTGAGGTTAGTTCGCATAACACCTACTTTTGTTTGAAAAGTATCACCATTTCATTACTGTTTGACTTTGTAAATATACCAACAATGACTGTTATATACGACTTTGTTTTATAGGATAGAAGATCGTACATCCTTTGCAAATTTTATACGTATGGATATGGTCGAAGAAGACACACGTCACTTGCAACTCTTCCGAGTGCTTCTGCATGCAAGTGTTTATTATAGTAGTTTGCGGTTTTCATGACGTACAGACACTGTTCTTCCCTATAAGTACATATCAATGCTTTAATCGCTTCCTTGGACCACTGCGGTGCCATTATTTAATAATTATACGAACTTCCTACCGCACCTCACAACAGCAGAAAAGCGACTATCAACAAAGGCTTCCCGCCCAAGCTTTCCGCGACTGACGTCACAAACGAAACGTCTCATGATTGGCCAACGCAGGTGGCACGCAGGGAACCTTACAAGAAAAATAGCACCGGACCTATCCCGGAAATCTTACAAGGTTCCCAGCAAGGTAGCCCGCTAGCAGACGACGGAGCCCGCAAGGCAGCCGTCGCGCGAGCCAGTAAGGAAACTTACAGCGAATCTTGCTCCGTGTGAGACGGGCTTTAGAGTGAGCGAAGCAGCAGGCAGCGAGTAACACGGGCTGCTGGGCGGGACACACTACAACTTTTCCAGAACCTTTCTCCGTGGCACGCTGTTTTAAAGATAGCAGATATTAGACTAAAGAGACCCTCAGCGCAGTAAGTGGATATTACACGACGATCCGCCGCGAAAGGTACTGGTCTAGCGCGACAGCTATCTAGCGGTAGAACGGGTGAAACTACGAAAATTAGCAGTCACATTATCGGCGCGCCAGAATAGAGAGCAGTTGTAACCTTCAAAACTAATATCAATTTGTACATTCATTTACTTCAGTTCTTAGTTTTTTCAGTTTTTTTACTACGAAGTATGTATATTTTAGTCTGTAGTGCTGAATAAACAAGCATCGAAGACATAACTAGATACGCAGCCTATTAATATCGTAGAAATCGAAAGATCTTGTTTCAGAGAAGTTGTCAACATTCTTATACCTAGAATTTTTTTTGGATGCAGAATTGATTCTCTCTTTTGACGATATCTCATCGTTTGATCTCAATCACAGTCGAATTTTTAACACAGCATCCATTCGATGTTTCTGGAAAATCGATGGTGTAGAGACAATTTCTCCAGGTATCTGAACGGAATAGCACCAAATAGTACACAGATTTTATGAGTTTGCAATATCATCGCGATTAAGAACGCAGCGCTCCCAAAAGTGAAGCTATTTCTCTATTTCCGACGACTTATAGAAAATAAAAATCAACAACGACCATCTTCAGATCCACGTACGAAAGTAAAGTCACAAAATATAGCAGCTTCTTGCAAGGGAAATGATAAATAAGATTACGAATTTTTCGTTCTAACAAGTTCTTAGTAAATACATATGATATAGGCATCACGGAAGACAGAAGGTTTATAACAAATTTGACATCCTAAATCAGATACACTGACGTCAGTGATGTTTCAAAATATCGCTTTTAAGTAAGTTCTTTACTTTCATTTGAACAGAACACTTCCAATAACATCGAATACCACAATCGAACAAATTAAAATGCGTTATTATCTAATTAATATGTAGTCTGTGCTTTAATGTATTGTTGTTCCATTCTCCGTGCTTTTTTATTTCTCTACTCACTTAAAAGAAGACGTTTAATTTAATTTTCACAATTTGTTTGGCTCATTAATCCACTGTAGGGTTTCAAATTAAATAATATAAATTCAGATGGTTCAAATGGCTCTGAGCACTATGGGAGTCAACTGCTGAGATCATCAGTCCCCTAGAACTTAGAACTACTTAAACCTAACTAACCTAAGGACATCACACACGTCCATGCCCGAGGCAGGACTCGAACCTGCGACCGTAGCGGTCGCGCGGTTCCAGACTGAAGCGCCTAGAACCGCTAGGCCACTCCGGCCGGCCTATAAATTCAGAGCTTATTATTTTGATATGAGGTAGGAATCAGCTAATTTACCTTTTTTTTTATTTAAACAAGGTGATTTTAAAACTATCTTAGGAGACAAAACGTCGTAGTTGTTTACATGCTAGACTACTGTGAGTTACAACTCAATATACATTTACAATATACGCATATGTTAAAGCTCTCAGCTATCTAATATACACAGAACGTAAACGGGTTTGTTCTCATGGTCCCTAGCAGTAGTAAAACGATCTAACAACTGTACTTCCGTTCTCGTTAACTATAACTGTTGTTGCTGGTTTGGTTAAGACAGTTTTACAGATGTTTGTGCAACTTGTAAATCGTTCACGTGCTCTACGATAGCTCCAACTGTAATCAACAAGAATCAGCGTATCCAGTATTCTACCCACGGCGTATATAACACTCTGATAACAAGAGTACAGTATAATGTCACCGATACTAAATACCTTAGCACACGATCTGGCCTTCACAGAACCTTACTGACCAAAATCAACTAATATGTATTACACCTCTTTGGTAGAGCAGATAAAGCATTGAAATCGTCTTACGGCTACCTTTGCCTTTATGCTTTATGTTTATTTACTTTCCACTAGAGGATGCAGTGTTTATGTCCAGATTATTTTGAAGATTAATTTGAAAATTTATGTTCCCAGTTAATAGCAGAAAATTCCACGATCCGGATGTGTATCACATGGAAATACATAATTACTTTAGCCATCTCTTGTTTCATGAATTAATATGGCAGAAGACGCCGTTCACTTTCCATCACATTACTTTTATTTAGAAGAGGAAATTAACAAATTAGATAGGCTGCGCCGTCCCCGAGTTAATTTGCCCGTTGGGCGATGTCGCCAAACGCGCCCTTCGTTTGATTTCCTAACACCGAACAAGAGAGCGGTGCAAAAACTGGACGTGGGACGGTAGTAAGGATAAAACCCGAGCCAAAAGCTTAGCAGTCTCGTGCGCTATCTTCTACGCTGTGAGAACAACTGGCATCAACTGTATCTGGCGGGGCGCTTGTATTTGTGCGTGCAACAGCCTGATTGGCCTACTACGATGTTTATTAACTCTGGAACAGCGCAATCTATCGAATTCTTTTCTGAACAATTATTTCTCAGCACAACCTACACTACAACGATCTAACAACTGTACTTGCGCTCTCGTTAACTGTCAATATTGTTATATTGAATTTCCTAACGATTTCCGAAATGGAATGTCCCATGCGTCTATTTTCAACTGCCATTCCCCGTTCAAAGTTTGTTAATTCCCGACCATAAACTTTTACATGAATCGCCTGAGTAAAAATGACAGCTCCTCCAAGGTACTTTTGAGACTGTTTCTGACCATCCTTCCTGTATATAGTGGGCCTACCACACTACCTTCAGGTACACCGGACACTACTTTCGCTTCTGTAGATGTGTCTCCGTTAACGACAACTTAGTGGTTTTCGTTTGCTAGTACGTCTTCAGTTCACTGGTAAATCTGATCAGATATTGCGTAGGCACTTTTTCCGAATAGAGGATGGTGCTGAGCTGTGGATAACAGTGACAAGTCAGTTAAAGAGAAAAGACACTCAATTCAGTAGCCTCCGTGTAATCGACAACTTAGGCCCTGCAACACTTTCACATTTCAAATTTTGCACCTCACCACTGCGGCAAACAATGTCTAAAACATGGTCTGCAAGCTCTTACCATAGGCATCCACACCAATGATAGTTCACGAAGGAAATGCGACTATGTGTGAAAGTAAAGTAAGGCTTTCCAATGACATGATTAAATCACCTCTCACGATATACCAGTCAAAAATACGTTAGAAAAACATCAATCCGTCGTATCTTATACTAGCTAGCATTCAAATTGCGTTAAGGTAGTATCATTGTAAACATGCGTGCCAAGGTTGGTGACGTAATCTCATTAAGGTGAGAGAAACTAAAGGGTTATTCCCACCGCAGCCCAGAGAAAACACACCAGTCGTCAACATTACATGTTGATTAGAGGGAAATTAGAGAGGAACGCGACACTTCATTAGGGAGTCCTGTTAAAGATAGCTACCAGTAATTGCAGTAAGCAAGGATGGGGCAAAGAGAGGAGATGAGTGAGAAAGAGATTTTTATCTGCCATAGAATTACTTGGGCGCCACCGAGATAACGACACTGTAAACGACAGTGAATGTTTACAGTTGGGGAAAGCCGTACAGCACCCTGCTCCAATAGGCCGTGGGACGAACGTGTGACTGATTCTCTCGTTGAAAGAGTGAAGGGCACACTTTTGTTGCAAGAAAGGTGCTTGTTTTGTCGTCTCAGCTCCTTGTGAGGTGTTGTCTTCAAGGCACATCGGTACACATGCCACCGTAAAATCGTAGATATGCGTTCGAAAAACACAGCCAACACGAAGAGCTGCATAGAAAAAAAAAGTGTGGTAACAAGTCACGATTTTCAGATCAGTAGAACCGTATAATGGTACTTCTAATACACCTACTAATACGACATGCGTCTTTAGTACCACACCCTTACCCTAAGGTGACAAAAGCCATGGGAAATCGATATGCAGACATACAGATGGCGGTACTATAGCGAACACAAGGTATAAAAGCGCAGTGCACTGGCTGAACTGTCATTTTTACCCAGGCGATTCATGTAAAAAAGTTATGGTCGCACTGCGGGATTTAACAGAGTTTGAACGGGGAATGGTAGTTGAAAATAGACGCATGGGACATTCCATTTCGGAAATCGCTAGGAAATTCAATATTCCGAGGTCCACAGCGTCAAAAGTGTGTAGAGAATGCCAAATTTCAGGCGTTACGTCTCACCACGGACAACGCAGTGCTCGACGGCCTTCACTTCATGACCGCGCGACCGTGAGATGCAGCGTTTGCGTACAGTTGTCATTGCTTACACAGAAGCAAAAAAGCGTGAAATAACCGCAGAAATCAACGTGAGACATACGACGAAAATATCCGTTAGGACAGTGCCACGAAATTTGGCGTTAATGGGGTATGGCAGTACCTCTCCTGAGCTCGTGACCATATCGGTTGGACCCTAGACGATCGGAAAACCATGCTCTGGTCAAATGAGTCCCAGTTTCAGTTGGTAACAGCTGAAGAAGGGGTTCGAGTGTGAGGCAGACACCACGAAGCCGTGGGTCCAAGTTGTCAACAAGACTCTATGCAAGTTGCTGATGGCTCCATAATGGTGTGGGTTGTGATTACGTGTGACCGGCCGAAGTGGCCGTGCGGTTAAAGGCGCTGCAGTCTGGAACCGCGAGACCGCTACGGTCGCAGGTTCGAATCCTGCCTCGGGCATTGATGTTTGTGATGTCCTTAGGTTAGTTAGGTTTAAGGGACTAATGACCTCAGCAGTTGAGTCCCATAGTGCTAAGAGCCATTTGAACCATTTTTTGTGATTACGTGGAATGGACTGGGTGCTCTTGTCCAACTGAACCGATCATTGACTGGAAATGGTTAAGTTCGGCTACTTGGAGACTATTTTCAGCCATGCGTGGACTTCACGTACGCAGACAACAATGGAATCTTTATGGTTGACAATACGCCATGTCACCGGACCACAGTTGTTCGCAGCTGGTCTGAAGAACATTCTGGACAATTAGAGCGAAGATTTGGCAAGCCAGATCGCCCGACATGAATTCCATAGAACATTTATGAGACATAATCGATAAGTCTAGGGTTAGTGTCTTTGATTAGTAATCAAAACGTCCTCAGTACTGGGTTCGAAACCCGTCACCGCTTAAATTTTGAATAATAATCAGCATTGACGGCCAAAAACTCCCGTCGTAAGAAGTCGCTCACATTCTGCCAACGGCCTTGTCAGAGAGGATGGAGGAGCGGACAGAGCTTCAGGGCATTCCTTATTGGAGATCGAAACTGCCCCTAAAGCAGCTAGAATCAGTAATGATCAACGACATGAGGATGCAGAAGACAATGGAAATCACTGCACTAAAAACACGTAATGTATATCCATAAGACAAGCGGTCTGTAACTGAAAATCTGTCATGATGATCTCTCCATCGGTACAAGATTCCGGATTAGTCTCCCATTCTGGTAGGGGACTGCCAAGGGGGAGGTGACCACGAGAAAAAGATTAAAAAACCAACGAAAGGAAAACGTTCTACGAGTCGTGGATTCGAATGTTAGGAGCCTGGGCGTGTTAGAGAAACTACAAAATCTGAAAAGGAAAACGCAAAGGTTCACTCTAGATGTAGTGGAGGCCAGTGAAGTGAAATGGAAAGAAGTCAAGGATTTCTGATCAGATGAGTGTAGGGTAATATCAACAGCAGCAGAAAATGGCATAACGAGAGTAGGATTCATTATGAATAGGAAGGTAGCGAAGATTAGATGTTACTGTGAACAGTTCAGCGGTGGGGTAATTCTTGTTAGAATCGATAGCAAACCAACACCGACAACAATAGTTCAGATACACATGCCAACCTCGCAAGCTGAAGATGAAGAGGTAGAGAAAGTATACGAGCATATTGAACGGGTAACACAGTGCGTAAAAGGAGATGAAAATCTAATAGTCGTCGGGGACTGAAATGCGGTTGTACGGGAAGGACTAGAAGGCAGGGTTACGGGGGATATGGGCTTGGTACTAGGAGTGAGAAAGGAGAAAGACTAAATGAGTTCTGTAATAAATTTCAGCTAGTAGTAGCGAATACGCTGTTCAAAAAGTAATAGCGAATACTCTGTTCAAGAATCACAAAAGGAGGACACATACTTAAGACCGGAGTTACATTACGTCATGATCAGAAAGAGATTCCGAAATCGGATACTGTATTGTAATGCGTATCCATCAGCAGATATGGTCTCATATCACAATTTAGTGGTGATGAAGAATAGGCTAAAGTTTAAGAGTTTAGTCAGGAACAATCAATGCGCGAAGAAGTGGGATACGGGAGGATTGAGCAATGACGATTTACTCTGTAACTTCTCTGGGGCTATAGATACTGCGCCGGCCGTTGTGGCCGAGCGGTTCTAGGCGCTTCAGTCTGGAACCGCGCTACCGCTACGGTCGCAGGTTCGAATCCTGCCTCGGGCATGGATGTGTGTGATGTCCTTAGGTTAGTTAGGTTTAAGTAGTTCTAAGTTCTAGCGGACTGATGACCTCAGATGTTAAGTCCCATAGTGCTCAGAGCCATTTGAACCATTTTATAGATACTGCAATAAGGAATAGCTCACTAGGCACTACAGTTGGAGAGGAATGGACACGTCTAAACAGCGGAATCAGTCAATTTGGAAAGAAGGTAATTGCGAAGATACCATGGGTAACAGAAGAAAGAATCAAATATAAAAAAATGTTCATGGCAATTTAGGAATACAGAAATAAAAGTCGCTGAAGAACGAAATAGGAGTAAGCAGGAATTGCAGGGAAGCTAAGACGAAATGGCTGCATGAAAAATGTAAAGAGATCGAAAAAGTAATAATTTCCAGAATGAGATTTTCACTCTGCAGTGGAGTGTGCGCTAAAATGAAACTTCCTGACAGATTAAAACTGTATGCCGGACCGAGACTCGAACTCGGAGCCTTTGCCTTTTGCGGGCAAGTGCTTTCAAAGTAATAATTGTCGGAAGGACTGACTCAGTGTATAGGAAAGGCAAAGCACCCTTTGGTGAAATTAAGAGCGATAGTAGTAACATTAAGATTCCAGTGGAAACTCCGCTGTTAGATGCAGAGGAGAAAGCGGATAGGTGGAAAGAGTACATCAGGGAGAAGATTTGTCTGATGTGAGACAAGAAGATTAGAAGAGACAGGGGATCCAGTATTAGAATCAGAATTTAAAAGAGCTTTGGAAGAATTAAGATCAAATAAGACAGAACGGATAGATAACATTCCAACAAAATTGCTAAAATCATTGGGGGAAGTGGCAACAAAACTACTATCGACATTGGTGAGTAGAGTGTAAGAGTCTGGCGATATACCATCTGACTTTCGGAAAAATATCATACACTCGATTTCGAAGAATGCAAGAGGTGACAAGTGCGAGAATTATCGCAGAATCAGCTTAACAGCTCATGCATCCAAGTTTCTGACAAAAATAATAAAGAGAAGAGTGGAAAAGAAAATTGAGGATGTATTAGATGACGGTCAGTTTGGCTTTAGGAAACGTAAAGGCTGCAGAGAGGCAGTTCTGAAGTTTCGGTTGATAATAGAAGCAAGAGTAAAGAAAAATTAAGACACGTTTATAGAATTTGTTGACCTGAAAAAAGCGTTCGACAAAGTCAAATGGTGCAAGATGTTCGAAATTCTGAGAAAAATAGGGGTAAGTAATAATATACAACATGTACAAGAGCCAAGAGGGACTATTAAGAGTAGAAGACCAAGAACGAAGTGTTCAGATTAAAAAGAGTGTAAGAGAGGGATGTAGTCTTTCGCCCCTACTGTTTAATCTGTACTCCCAAGAAGCAATGATGGAAATAAAGGAAAGGTTCATGAGTAAAATTAAAGTTCTGGTTGAAAGGACAGCAATACATTGCTATCCTGAGTGAAACTGAAGAAGAATTACATGATTTGCTGAATGGAATGAACGGTCTAATGTGTACAGAATATTGAGTAAATCTAAGAAAGACAAAAGTAATGAGAAGTAGCAAAAATGAGAGCAGCGAGAGACTTTACATCAGGACTGATGGTCACGAAGTAGATGAAGATAAGGAATTCTCCTATCTAGGCAGCAAAATAGCCAATGACGGACGGAGCAAGGAGGATATCAAAAACAGACTACCGCAGGCAAAAAGGGCATTCATGGTCAAGAGAAGTCTGCTAGTATGAAACGTAGACCTTAATCTGAGGAAGAAATTTCTGAGAATGTACGTTTGGAGCACATCATTGAATGGTAGTGAGACGTAGACTGTGGCAAAACTGGAACAGATGGTAATCGAAGTATTTGCGATGTGGTGCTACAGACGAATGTTGAAAATTAGGAGGACCGAAGAGGTAAGGAACAGCGAGGTTCTGCGCAGAATCGGAGAAGAAAGGAATATGTGGAAAACACTGACAAGGAGAAGGGAGAGGATGACAGGACAGCTGTTAAGAGATCAATGAATAACGTCTGTGGTACTAGAAGGAGCTACAGAGTGTAAATACTGTAGAGGAAGATAGAGACTGGAATACATCCAGAAAATAATCGAGAACGTTGGTTAGAAGTGCTACTCTGAGATGAATAGGTTGGCACAGGAGAGGAATTCGTTGACGACCGCATCAGACCAGTCAGAAGACTGACGACGGGAAAAAAAATCGAGAGCTCAGTCAGAATCCTACACCGGCAAAACTTTTTCAATTAAGGACGGCTACAGAAGCAGCATGGCTCAATATTTTTGCAGGGGACTTCCAACGACTTGTTAAATCCATACCACGTCCAGCTGTTGCATTACGCCGGACAGGAAGAGGTCCAATCGGACATTAGGAGGTATCCCATGACTTTCGTCTCCTCAGTGTATTTCTTATGTTGTATCGCGTTGCTCTCTTGTTTCGTTCTGCTATTAGTGGGCCTATTGGTAGTATTAGTAGCAGAAGTAGTAGCAACAGTTCACAGCGGTCGCGGACCTCGAATGCTAGGCTTCCAGTACCGTAGCAGCTCCATCTCTGTCCGTTCTAGTTCGCAGCTCGTGGTCTTGTGGCTAGCGGTGCTGCCTCTGGATCACGGGGTCCCGGGTTCGGGAATTTTCTCCGCCCCGGGAGTGGTGGTTTGTGTTGTCCTCATAATTGCATTATCTTTCGGGAAAATGGTGAGACTGGACTGTGCAAAGATTGGGAATTTGTACCGGGCACTGCTAATCGCATCGTTGAGCGCCCCACAAACCAAACGTCGTCGTCGTCGTCGTCGTCGTCGTCGTCATCATCATCATCATCATCTGTGGGTTCAAAAAGCATGTCACCGAAGACTATGAACCGTTTACGACTCGGTTTTCACCTATGTTCGCCCAACCACATTTAGTCAGGATTATCATCAACAGCAGATGATCACAACAGCGGCCGGACTCTTTAGGCAGTTACAGGGGGGTTCCCGCTCATTTCCGACCGAGTACTCCAACAAAATAATGTCGAGTCCGCAGCGGCTGATACTCCCTAGCCCAGCCTGTTGGTATGACATGTGGCCAATAAAAACAATAAGTTCACTCTACGTCCTATGGGAGGCATCTGCAACACGACCTAAAGGTCGATTATTTCAGCATTTAAGTATTTTAAATAAGATGAGCGCGGCAAAATGATTTCAGTGAGATTGCTTTCAAAATCAGTCAACAGCTGGAACTTCATCCTACTTCAGAAGATAGTAGAATTGAACTGTGTAGCCTGACCTAAACAGTCCATTAGGTATTATTTCTAAAATACATTACACGCCTGCTTAACATTATTGCAAACGTTGTGGCTTTGTAAACTCGTTTTTTCCATCACAATAGCTGTACTATTCTGACATTTCAATAGTTTGTTTTTAACATCAATAGTCATTCAGTGCATTGCAGTTTTTTATGTGTAATGTACACTGACTACAATGTCCCATGATTTCAACCAGACAATAGTTAATCCATGATTCTTTTGATTTTTTTAAAAAACTTCGACTTGTGAAGGAATAACAGAAAAATAATCTTTAAGTATGTACAGAGTTATTACAAATGATTGAATCGATTTCACAGCTCTACAATAACTTTATTATTTGAGATATTTTCACAATGCTTTGCACACACATACAAAAACTCAAAGTTTTTTTAGGCATTCACAAATGTTCGATATGTGCCCCTTTAGTGATTCGGCAGACATCAAGCCGATAATCAAGTTCCTCCCACACTCGGCGCAGCATGTCCCCATCATTGAGTTCGAAAGCCTCGTTGATGCGAGCTCACAGTTCTGGCACGTTTCTTGGTAGAGGAGGTTTAAACACTGAATCTTTCACACAACCCCACAGAAAGAAATTGCATGGGGCTAAGTCGGGAGCGCGTGGAGGCCATGACATGAATTGCTGATCATGATCTCCACCACGACCAATCCATCGGTTTTCCAATCTCCTGTTTAAGAAATGCCGAACATCATGATGGAAGTGCGGTGGAGCACCATCCTGTGGTACGTTTAGCTCCCTGCTTGCTTTATTCGTCGACTACCGCGGGCTACGCATGAAACTTGCCCGCACGCGTTCAACCGTTTCTTCGCCCACTGCAGGCCGACCCGTTGATTTCCCCTTACAGAGGCATCCAGAAGCTTTAAACTGCGCATACCATCGCCGAATGGAGTTAACAGTTGGTGGATCTTTGTTGAACTTCGTCCTGAAGTGTCGTTGCACTGTTATGACTGACTGATGTGAGTGCATTTCAAGCACGACATACGCTTTCTCGGCTCCTGTCGCCATTTTGTCTCACTGCGGTCTCGAGCGCTCTGGTGGCAGAAACCTGAAGTGCGGCTTCAGCCGAACATAACTTTGAGTTTTTCTACGTATCTGTAGTGTGTCGTGACCATATGTCAACGAATGGAGCTACAGTGAATTTATGAGATCGCTTCAATCATTTGTAATAGCCCTGTATAATTACTCAGATGCCAACGATTTCCGTAATATCTTTCGACCAGATATATTCAAGCTTTCACCGTGACATGCAAATGATGGCGTACACTCTTTTGCAAAATGATATATTCATTATGATAAACACTATGATATTGTTTACCGCAGGCTAACGACGGCAAACATGTCCCCCAAGACTTCCAGGGAAGTGGCATACTATGTGAAACAAGACTAATCCAAATAACGGTGACAACACCTGCATCTTTCAAAGCAAGAAGGAATAATTTCGTAAAATGTGTGAGCTACCCTGAATGATTTTCTATTTTCTTTGACAATGCCAATGATTAAAAGAAAATAATTGTCTTAGAAATAAAATATATCGAAGAATGAAAAGGAAGATTAAGAAACAAATTATATTGGAAATTCTCTCTTACTATATCATGTCTAAGTGTAGGTGCGTCGATGGTGCTGATTATGATAATCAGCAATATACCAAAATTTTGAATATCGGCAATCACAACTAAATGAAGCTAGAGATGCAAAATGGGTGGAGAACGTAATGTTAATCGTTTCCCAACATACAGTTGTTGCATCACGTTCATCCGTGGAACCGGTAGCGCCAGTGCATCATTTGCCTAACAAATGTTCGCATCCATTATTACGAGCTGATAAACAAACAGGGGCATCTGCTTGTCTAGGAGAAACGGTGCACTTCTTTCTGCTCCGTGAGAATCCGTCCGTCGTGGCTGACAAAGTGTCTGTTCAGGAGTACAAGGAGACTGTTCTGCTTCTCACGGGGATACCTTCCGGATCGCACTTTCGCTGCCAACAGTAGTCAGGCAACGACCGCCACACAGTCTCCCGACCGCTCTAACGGGGGAATTCCCAAACACGAGAAACGAGGTAAACTTTCTGTAGCCCTCTTTTTTTCCCTTCATCTGGCTGTTTCGATAAGCTCACAACAATGTGCGTCCGCAGCTCGTGGTCTGGCGGTCACGTTCTCGCCTCCCGAGCACGCTGCCTCGAGATGACTGGGTGTTTGTGTTGGCCTCATCATTTCATCATCATTCATGAAAGTGGCGAGACTGGACGGGGCAAAGGTTGGGACTTTGTACGGGCGCTGATAACCGCGCAGTTGAGCGCCTCATAAACCAAACATCATCATCGTCATCATCACAACAATGTCCCCTCTTACACCAACCTTTACGGCTCCGAGTAACAGCTGCAGCGCGGATTGATTCAGAAGCATAAGCACTGAACGTTTTTCGCGAGTTTCTCTGATTAGCAAAATCGATAGTTTAGTCGAGGATCTTTGTGGACATGAGAAAGCAGAGACAATGGGAACAGGACAAGCAGTGCTATAGACAGTCTTGCGTTTCCTACACCACCTTTATCAATTTCAAAGTCGTGCTTACAGTTATCTGTTGACTATTGGCGGCAGTTTAGCTGTACATTACGAATCCTGGTCGATAAAATGGGCTTTGCGAGATTTATCACAGCGAGAAGGAACCGTATGGTTTTCAGTAGAACCTGAAGTGTTTGGTTAATGCTTTACTCCCTGGACGTCACACTTCTTTACAGTTATAGCGGTGCCTTTTCTTCTGGTGAGATTGACGAGAACTTGGCAGAGACCCAATGATAAATTAGACGGAAATTGTCTGCGTTTTACGGTTCGAGCTGTGAAGATACGAGGTCTGTTTGGCCATTAATACGGAGAATCCGACCACCGCTAACGAGAGCACTGTTGTTAAAATATTTACCGATTATTAAAACTGCTGGAACCGCGCGACCGCTGTGGTCGCCGGTTCGAATCCTGCCTCGGGCATCGATGTGTGTGATGTCCTTAGGTTAGTTAGGTTTAAGTAGTTCTGAGTTCTAGGGGACTGATGACCTCAGAAGTTAAGTCCCATAGTGCTCAGAGCCATTTGAACCATATTAAAACTGCGTTCTATGCTGATCTATCATTTTGAGTGTGGGGTTGTGTTCAGGGACTGTAAATGTACCAGGAGCCAAAGTTTGGTACTCTTGTGGTTAATAGTCCGACAGTTATCATTGTTTCATCGAAATTTGACTGAAAATGAGTTCGGGTCTGAATTAAAGCTACGAACACCAGCTTTTTACGAGCGCCTGGTTACACATTATGTTCATTGGCTTTGTTTCCGGTTTTGATTGCATAATTTTTAATAATCTAATATTAATTTTGATCGAGTGTCAAAATTGTTAAATGCATTGTGTGAGACAGTCCAGGTGAGGAATTTGTGCCGTGTTTGAGGTGTAGGACTTTTCGAAAGATCTCGTGTTAAGCAGAAAATAGAAAATTTTGTCAGTTAGGTGAACTCATATGGGCCCTATTCTACAGCCTCCCCCCATGAACCATGGACCTTGCCGTTGGTGGGGAGGCTTGCGTGCCTCAGCGATACAGATAGCCGTCCCGTAGGTGCAACCACAACGGAGGGGTATCTGTTGAGAGGCCAGATAAACGTGTGGTTCCTGAAGAGGGGCAGCAGCCTTTTCAGTAGTTGCCAGGGCAACAGTCTGGATGATTGACTGATCTTGCCTTGTAACAATAACCAAAACGGCCTTGCTGTTCTGGTACTGCGAACGGCTGAAAGCAAGGGGAAACTACAGCCGTAATTTTTCCCGAGGGCATGCAGCTTTACTGTATGATTAAATGATGATGGCGTCCTCTTGGGTAAAATATTACGGAGGTAAAATAGTCCCCCATTCGGATCTCCGGGCGGGGACTACTCAAGAGGATGTCGTTATCAGGAGAAAGAAAACTGCCGTTCTATGGATCGGAGCGTGGAATGTCAGATCCCTTAATCGGGCAGGTAGGTTAGAAAATTTAAAAATGGAAATGGATAGGCTGAAGTTAGATATAGTGGGAATTAGTGAAGTTCGGAGGCAGCAGGAACAAGACTTCTGCTCAGGTGACTACAGGGCTATAAACACAAAATCAAATAGGGGTAATGCAGGAGTAGGTTTAATAATGAATAGGAAAATAGGAATGCGGGTAAGCTACTACAAACAGCATAGTGAACGCATTATTGTGGCCAAGATAGATACGAAGCCCAACCCTACTACAGTAGTACAAGTTTATATGCCAACTAGCTCTGCAGATGACGAAGAAATTGAAGAAATGTATGACGAAATAAAAGAAATTATTCAAGTAGTGAAGGGAGACGAAAATTTAATAGTCATGGGTGACTGGAATTCGAGTGTAGGAAAAGGGAGAGAAGGAAACATAGTCGGTGAATATGGATTGGGGCTAAGAAATGAAAGAGGAAGCCGCCTGGTAGAATTTTGCACAGAGCACAACGTAATCATAGCTAACACTTGGTTTAAGAATCATGAAAGAAGGTTGTATACATGGAAGAACTATGGAGATGCTAAAAGGTATCAGATAGATTATATAATGGTAAGACAGAGATTTAGGAACCAGGTTTTAATTTGTAAGACATTTCCAGGGGCAGATGTGGACTCTGGCCACAATCTATTGGTTATGACCTGTAGATTAAAACTGAAGAAACTGCTAAAAGGTGGGAATTTAAGGAGATGGGACCTGGATAAACTGAAAGAACCAGAGGTTGTACAGAGTGTCAGGGAGAGCATAAGGGAGCAATTGACATGAATGGGGGAAAGAAATACGGTAGAAGAAGAATGGGTAGCTTTGAGGGATGAAGTAGTGAAGGCAGCAGAGGATATAGTAGGTAAAAAGACGAGGGCTGGTAGAAATCCTTGGGTAACAGAAGAAATATTGAATTTAGTTGATGAAAGGAGAAAATATAAAAATGCAGTAAACGAAGCAGGCAAAAAGGAATACAAACGTCTCAAAAATGAGATCGACAGGAAGTGCAAAATGGCTAAGCAGGGATGGCTAGAGGACAAATGTAAGGATGTAGAGGCTTATCTCACTAGGGGTAAGATAGATACTGCCTACAGGAAAATTAAAGAGACCTTTGGAGATAAGAGAACCACTTGTATGAATACCAAGAGCTCAGATGGAAACCCAGTTCTAAGCAAAGAAGGGAAAGCAGAAAGGTGGAAGGAGTATATAGAGAGTCTATACAAGGGCGATGTGCTTGAGGACAATATTATGGAAATGGAAGAGGATGTAGATGAAGATGAAATGAGAGATACGATACTGCGTGAAGAGTTTGACAGAGCACTGAAAGACCAGAGTCGAAACAAGGCCCCCGGAGTAGACAACATTCCATTGGAACTACTGACGGCCTTGGGAGAGCCAGTCCTGACAAAACTCTACCATATGGTGAGCAAGATGTATGAAACAGGCGAAATACCCTCAGACCTCAAGAAGAATATAATAATTCCAATCCCAAAGAAAGCAGGTGTTGACAGATGTGAAAATTACCGAACTATCAGTTTAATAAGTCACAGCTGCAAAATACTAACACGAATTCTTTACAGACTAATGGAAAAACTAGTAGAAGCCAACCTCGGGGAAGATCAGTTTGGATTCCATAGAAACACTGGAACACGTGAGGCAATACTGACCTTACGACTTACCTTAGAAGAAAGGTTAAGGAAAGGCAAACCTACGTTTCTAGCATTTGTAGACTTAGAGAAAGCTTTTGACAATGTTGACTGGAATACTCTCTCTCAGATTCTAAAGGTGGCAGAGGTAAAATACAGGGAGAGAAACGCTATTTACAATTTGTACAGAAACCAGATGGCAGTTATAAGAGTCGAAGGACATGAAAGGAAAGCAGTGGTTGGGAAGGGAGTAAGACAGGGTTGTAGCCTCGCCCCGATGTTGTTCAATCTGTATATTGAGCAAGCAGTAAAGGAAACAAAAGAAAAATTCGGAGTAGGTATTAAAATCCATGGTGAAGAAATAAAAACTTTGAGGTTCGCCGATGACATTGTAATTCTGTCAGAGACAGCAAAGGACTTGGAAGAGCAGTTGAATGGAATGGACAGTGTCTTGAAAGGAGGATATAAGATGAACATCAACAAAAGCAAAACGAGGATAATGGAATGTAGTCGAATTAAGTCGGGTGATGCTGAGGGAATTAGATTAGGAAATGAGACACTTAAAGTAGTATTTGGGGAGCAAAATAACTGATGATGGTCGAAGTAGAGAAGATATAAAATGTAAACTGGCAATGGCAAGGAAAGCTTTTCTGAAGAAGAGAAATTTGTTAACATCGAGTATAGATTTAAGTGTCAGGAAGTCATTTCTGAAAGTATTTGTATGGAGTGTAGCCATGTATGGAAGTGAAACATGGACGATAAATAGTTTGGACAAGAAGAGAATAGAAGCATTCGAAATGTGGTGCTACAGAAGAATGCTGAAGATTAGATGGGTAGATCACATAACTAATGAGGAAGTATTGAACAGGATTGGGGAGAAGAGAAGTTTGTGGCAGAACTTGACCAGAAGACGGGGTCGGTTGGTAGGACATGTTCTGAGGCATCAAGGGATCACCAATTTAGTTTTGGAGGGCAGCGTGGAGGGTAAAAATCGTAGAGAGAGACCAAGAGATGAATACACTAAGCAGATTCAGAAGAATGTAGATTGCAGTAGGTACCGGGAGATGAAGAAGCTTGCACAGGATAGTGTAGCATGGAGAGCTGCATCAAACCAGTCTCAGGACTGAAGACCACAACAACAACAACTATTCTACAGAACAGAAGATACGCTTTGAAGGAAAAATTCAAGGAGTTGGTAGCTGTCCGAGTTGGTTAGTGGGAAGCGATCGAATGCTTGATCAGTATGAGGTCTCTACTAGTGTAAAAATCACCAAGCGTTTTGCATGCGGTCTGCTCGCTTTGTACATTGAAAGGTGTGTGTGTATATAATTTTATAGGTAATTTTCTTATTTTTGGATGTCTTCGGACGCACATGTAATATTTGTATCGTTTTGTTACGCGCGCGCACAGACTCGTCAGAGATGCTGCTCTGCACAGAGATTGGTTAGATCATCGTTGCTCTGCGAAGATGTGCGGGTGTTGTTGATCGCGAGGAGACAAGATAGGGAGTGAGTTGTCGTAACAGCGAACTTGTACAAGAAGGACGCAGAACGTGGTGTTCTCAGGAATTATTTAATTGATCTGATGAAATATATTACTATTACAAAAAGAATGTTATCAGTATGCAATGAATGAGGTGCATGTACTAAGATACACACTATTTTGAGAAGACTGGGATTTAAGGTGACGAATGTATATATTTTACTCTGATGCGTCAGCATTCAGTTAGGCATTCTTGGTTCAGCACACACATCCAAGTTAGGAATTTCTTGCTACTTTTATAAAGTTTTGTCACAGTCAATGTGAGGATTTGAAAAGACAAAAAGAATTTAGTCATTAATATCAGCACTGTTGTGTTAGAATAAATTTTCATGTTGAGTTATATCTTTTTATTTCTCCAATGTTGATCTAATGTAATAGTTATCTGTAATGGAAAATTTTCTTGTTGTCGCTTAGCCTTCAATGGTGGAATTTTATAGACAGAACACTGACAAGAAATTTTTTGAGATGATTTTTGTTTAGTACATTTTCTGTGAATATTTTGTTAAGAGAGTAACTCAGATTGTTCTACGTCATTATCCAGCTCCCATTACCAAACGGACATTGTTTTATACAAGAGATAAATTTTGTGAGAACTATGTTTGCATTGCATGTGTGTAAGAGATCGCATTACACTACATGATTCTCTATAGTTAGTAGCAGCTCAGAAATTGATACACGCCTGTTCGTTTTCTATGAGAGCAATTGCACGACATTTTGCACTACTACAGAGGTAAGCCAAACACGAGAGATTAAGAGTTTTCATCTTGACAGGGTCTGTTAACAACGTTGAGTTTAATTATTCACATTAAAGTTCAGAGTCAATTTCTTTTAGACAGGTAGTGTTGGTTCAGACAGGACATATTTCATTCACGTTATCGCAGGCAGATTTGCTTGTCATTCTCGCAGACGGGTTCAGTTCTTCAGTGTAAACGTCAGGTAAGCTTATGTTCATATTTGTTCCCTGTGAATCTCTGAATGGAATTTTTTTGCTATGCAGCACCTTACATTCATAAAGAGACTATACATTCCGAAAGAGATAATCCAGAAGTATGTATATCGTATGCAGGGTGTTAGGGGTACAAGTCCAGATATTGTGACCAGTGTGTGTTAGTTGTCTTTTCTCTGCATCCAACAGTCTTCCCTCAAACACGTCATATAATTTACTACCAGACGTTCTCTGCACGGTCGTAGCTGCACCATTAAGTGGACTACGCCCGTCAGTAAAGTCTAACCGTTTTGCTACTACGCATCCACACCGGTGTAGTTAGCCAGCAGTGAATCTGTATCGAATCCAAGTCGCTCGACTGTGTACTCCGTGGAGGGTCACAAAGCAATCGGTTAGGCATCGACGTGTTGTAAAATTGTATTGAAAATTGTACATCGAGTTCCGGACTATTTCTGGGTAGTCGCACCGAGCAGAGACTTAAAAGCGATTCTTCAGTGCGAACTAGGACAACGAAATTTAACTTTGAAGTGTGTGCTGTACTTGGATTTGATAGTTACATTGAGTCAGAACTTTAAATGCTTTTGATTATATGTGTTCAAGTGTGACACACTAAAAATTTTCGTGTGGGTTTCATTCCGTTCAATGGAAAAGGTGTGTCAGCACTGACGCATTTCGGACATTTAAGCGTGTTCATGTTTTAAGGTGAGTAATCATATTATGAACTTTTGCTATTTTTAATACTTCGGCTGATGGGGTATTAGGATTTTTACAGATTCTACACTGGTTCGTTGCGAGTAAGAGCGGATGCATTCTGTAGAAGAACATATGAACTGTTTGATCATAAACTGCTTCGCATTCCGTACTTCATGATTGTCCGCATGCTTAGCTGGGTGGTAACGTGCTCGCCTCCCATGCAAGCGGGGCCGAGTTCGATTCCTGCCCGGGATGGAGGTTTTCTCCGCTCGGGGACTGGGTGTTGTGTTGTCATTTCACTGTCATCAGCGGCGCACAAGTCGCCCATGTGGCGTCGACTGAAAAAGACTTGCAGTTGGCGGCCGAACTTCGTCGGATGGGGCCTCCCGGCCAGCAATGCCATACGCGCATTTCCATTTTATCCGCATCGTGTTCAGTACATTTATGTGCAAGCGTGGATGGTCTGGCTAGACATAGTGTTTTGCCTTTTCTTCCTATGCTCCTGCCGTAAGTTAGGGAGCGTATATTGTAACTCTATGAAATGAGAGAATAAACGTCGATAATTAAGAGAACTGCACCCGTGCACACTCCACTGGTCTATCTCGGAATTCAACTGAGAGCAACCAAAATACTACAGGGCAGTCATCGGATGTGTTGAAATAGTGACTTTTTGATGTGCTTCACAGTCAAAAACTACACTCCTGCACACTCCACTGGTCTGATCTCGAAATTTGAGTGCAATCGAATTGCTACAAGACAGTGATCTGTTGTGTAAGAATAGTGACTTTTGTACCTTGTTTCACAGTCAATGCGAGTTTTATCAATAACTATTTCATTAATGGGAGTATAATGGCGCATAGAATTGACGTAGGTCCCCTATAAGCAGATTCTTCGCCGACACTGGTGCAGTTTCGATACAAAACAGATGTGCGACCAAGGCACGCAACTTTTGGCCTGTGACATATAAATTAGTTAATGCAGTTTCCACAAAATATCCCTTAGGGAGAGACACTTAGAGATCAACGACCTTAAACGTAGCACGGCCGTGCTATCTACGGACATTCCACCCGGTTGAAAACGTGTCATCCTCGTCCTTTCGTTCAAGGCATTCTGTTTAGAGTCTGGAATATTCCCCAGCAAGTGAGGCAGGCACAACGAAAGGAGCAGTGAACCCTGCACGCCGGCCGTCTTTTACAAAAACCCACTGTGGGAGGCCTGCCGGGAAAATTGCTTCCGAGATTATATATAAAACGAAGAGAGCCGCATGTGACAACATCAGGTGTGGCTGGTGGGGGCTGCACCGGACAATTGTGTAAAGGCCATCGAACCGGGGGAAGGTGTGCTGTTGCACAAAGGGAAGGGCTTCCCTCTTAAGTGGGTGTCTGCCGATAGCGAGCCTGCGACGGCACGTGCTGATGGCAGCTCGCGAGCCGCGATTAGCGAAATTGGAATGCCGGTTCATTTACGGGGAAACACGTGTTATCTGGAAGCGCTCGTGTTCCTTATTGCCTCCCCGTGCAGCCGCTTGTAATAGGCGACTGCACAATTTTGCGGTTTCCAAGCTGGTCGCAGGTGGGTTGTATTTTCTTTTTGTCCTCTGCTTGTGCAACTGTAACGGTACCAGCTAAATGGAAAATATCGTGGACAGGTGGATGGCATAAGGGGGAGGTCAAGCCGTTCTACCATTTTCGTTGAAAAGTCAGTCGAAGAAGGAGCAGTCGAGCTCAGTATACAGGAATGATGCGAAATCTAACCTAAACAATTCATTTCATAAACGGAATGTTAGATACCGTTTACATTATCTCACTTTCTGATAGTGTGATGATTCATTCCCCAAGTACATTGATCTGTTCCCTTCTCGACTGAAAGATTATAAAAATTGTTGGACATAATGCACGCCTGTTTGTAAGCATATTGACATATTGCTGGCTTGGTTGTGGAGTATCTTTGCGAGCAGCCGCGTCTGTCGAGTCGAGCACCGGACACGGAACTGTTACGTCGTGTTGTGGGTAGCTCTGCATGTGAAGGCATTGTTAGTATGGAAGTTGAAGTGTTGCTACAAGTGCTATTACAGCAAACTGATGAAACATGGAAATGATTCAGAGGAAAGTGCGTCAAGAAGTAATTAAAAAAATGAGCAGTGCCGCCAATAACGTATTTGTGTATCCTCTCGTTGCGTGTCGTACCGTACAGTTGATATGTCTCTGTTGGATTCCTTTCATGTTTAATTTCTTAAATCTGTTGTCATTTACGGCATAAATTCCTCTTCTAAATTTACTGTGGCGTTTCTGACTATCTGGGAGGAGACTGAGTAGTGGAACATGTTACTTTTACACATAAACAAGAACGATCTGTCACACTACTACACTTTAAAACACAGTTTATATGTAATTCATGTCACACAGTCTCACACGGAACCTACATCCGCTTTCTTTTATATACTGTATATGATAAGATACTGTCAACCCCCTTCCCTTCTGTGTGAGAGGATGAATGAGCAAATGTATTTCTAGTTGCATGCTTGAGGGTAGCAGACAAGCCTGTCTGCTAGAGAACAGTAGGACCAACGTCGGAACAGGTAGCTACGCTTTCTAAAAGCAGAGAGGTTTCTATCCTTAGTATTGTCCTGTCCGTCTCTTGTCATGTTGGTATAGGAAGCTGCCCCTCTGGCCACTTCCGTTTGTATTTGTGAGGCACCCTCAGAAAGGGACCAGGTCAGTCTGTCCGTGGCGAGCGTCTGAAGTGGTAAGATCTCCGGCTAAGCGCGGGTCTGCTAAGTCCGTAGGACAATGGATTTCTTAAGTTCAGCCTAACTGAAAATTTAATCACCTTTATTTCAGGTTTAGCTCTAAAATATCTAATGTTATCTTAAATTGCAGCGCAGTGTAATTCTCGTGTGAAGTTCAGAATATATTCCGGTAGTTGCTTTGTCACTACTTTGTGAGTAAAGTGGAACTACGTGTTGATCAGTAACTCTAACTAAGTTCATCAATCTTAAATGCGAATGTGCGTGAGATTATAACGTCTCGTCTTGACAGTATTTTTCAATATAGCAACTTTTCTTTATGTTCAACCCACGCGGGGTGTACTTTGTGAGACCACTACCACGTGCTTATATAATTGTTTGACCCATCAGGTTAATAGTAAGACGTTAGTAACCAGTTCGAGGTTTTTCTTTTGTAAATTGCTTTTCGATCTAATTTATTTTAATTATCAAAATTATTGTGGAGTTACACGCTTTGTGTAAACCAAGTTGACCACGTGAAGCATGTGGTGTAGTCATCAAAGTAGCCCTCAGCTATTCTTTTTGGGAAGATTTCACAGAGAGTTAGTATGAATTTAGTATACCAGTGTGTGGTAATTATATGACGGACAGGATTGTGCTACGAACGTAACTTCTTTGGGTGAAAATTGAATCGGTTGGTAGTGGTTAATTTTCTCTTGCATATGTTTCAACGTTCTTTGTGTGTTGTTTTATGAATGCAGTGTCGTATGCAGTCTCCCAATCTTGGCTCCATATTTGATGTGTTCCGTAAGATTACAAACTCACATTTTCACAGTCCTAAATAAGGCACCAGCTTAGTTATAACTCAAGTTTAATATGCTGAAATTTCAATGATCAATGTTAAAATAAATTTCCAAATATAAATTGATTTATTTCTTTTTATTTAAATTCTCTTTTATATATATATATATATCACCGGTTGTCGTATGACTATTAAAAGATTATAACTAATGTTAGTCTGGTTGGGAATTTGGTAAGCTAGACTGGATACCTGGTGAAACAGTTGCTCAATAATGCAAGGTTAACTTCCCCAGACAGCTCACAGATTTTAAACCGCTTTTATTGTCCACCAGTACCGCTTTCATAGCAAATTAAAGTAACAACGTTACACAGTATCAATCATCCGCGCCGTGTTCGGTCTCCAAGAATGAACTAATGTGAATCAGTAATACTATCTACCACAAAAGAGAGCATTTAAGTGCCAGTGTCTTGTAGCGAGCGTGAGGACGTGCATTCGATCATCGCGTTCCGCATCATCAACAATCAACCGCGCCGCGACGGTTACGCGCACGCTCGTACAACTGAGAACAGTGAACTGTAAAACTTAACTTTGTAAACAGTGTTAAAATCTAATACTAGTGTCAAGGAGGACTGGTTTCAAATATCTGAGTATGCGTGAGGAGCGTAAGAACTTTCGTGTGATCATTCGGCTTCCACATCATCAACAATCTCCCGCGTCGTGTCGGTTACGCGTACGCTCGTTCAAGTGATATTGTGGACAGATAATCATCAAGATTGTTGATTGGGATAAACATTTACTATTTAGAGTGTAAACAGAGCAACCTGTGGTTTCCATATCGTCTCAGAATATAGGTGTTCATACCAGACATAGGGCAGTGTTGTGTTTTAACATTGAGTGGCTCCCCTAAACCCGCTTGCATATTTCGATAGATAATTTCAGGCAAGTCAGCAGCAGTGTGGAGCAGAACAGTACAACCGCCGCGGGATTATCAGGTACGTGGTGTGTGACAGGGCACACGGTCAAGGAATGACAACCACTTTAAGGTACCCCACCCTTTTGTACTATCGGGCTTGTTACATGTTGTGCAAAATACTATTTCTTTTGTAACACACACGTGTTTCAGCACCCCAGTACCACCATCCGTGGGTCTTTTCTGTTCAAATCTGTCAAATGTGGAAATACGAGGGTTGCTCAGAAAGTAATGCACCCCATATTTTTCTTCAACAATTCTTTACTGAACATAATGAGAAATACATACACAAAAGAATGGTGTTTTGTCTGCACACCCTATTTTTCCATGTAATCTCCATCTCCTTCTACGGCCTCCCTCCTGCGCGAAACAAGGGCGTGTATGCCCTGTCGGTACCAATCCTTGTCCTGGTGGTGGAGCCAGTGCTTCACTGTGTGAATCATGTCCTCATCGTCCTCAAAACGTCTGCCACGAATGGCATCCTTAAATGGCGAATGAGAACATCAGCTCGCTGCAACGTGTCAGGTGTGACAGCCACGGATGGTCTCCTCGGCCGCTGCAAATCGTGGAGCTCCACCGAACCGCCTTCTGTTGACCTCAACCTTCCTGCCCAGCGACTAACTGTACTTCTGTCGACATCAGATACTCCATACACTTTGCACAAGCGTTTGTGAATATCCCCCACAGTTTCTTTCTCTGCAGTGAGAATTTCAATGACAGCACGTTGCTTGTAACGTACATCACCTACAGAGGCCATTTTGAAAATGTCCTGCAGCTACGCTATCTGTCTGAAGTGACGGAAACTTGGCTCGCTCACTCAGGAGACTTGAAATAATACTTACGTAACGTTTCGCATTCGTAGCATTGTTTCCGGCTGAGAAAAAAAAATGCGGTGCATTACTTTCTGGGCAACCTTCGTATCTTAAGTGATAACTAATCTACGAAAATTAGGTATAAAGAACAGTTTTTGTTTATTTTGCATTACCTTAATTTTACATTATACACTTATGCATGACAATTTGTACGTTATTATGTACTAGTAGCTCATCTGTACATAATAATGTGCGAGTAGCGGCAGTTTCGACTGAATAATGCGGCATACGTTTTGCGACATCGAGTAATATTCCTACTTCAGCCCGTGGAGTTTCACTAAGTTCAGACAGGTGGCGGCGCCACAGGTAGCCTTCAAAATGGCGTCTGTAACGGAGTTGGTTTGCAAGCAGACAGCTGTCACTGAGTTTCTTTTGGTGCAAAAGCAGAGCATCGCGGACATTCATAGGTGCTTGCAGAATGTCTACGGAGACCTGACAGTGAACAAAAGCACGGCGAATCGTTTGGTGAGGCATCTGACGTAATCGCCACAAGGTGGCGCAAACTTGTCCGATCTCTCACTTACCGGCCCGGCGGCTCACAGCTGTGACTCCTGCAATGTTGGAAGCTGCGGAATCACTCATTCGAGGTGACCAAACGAACTTTTCCTTCTCCATGACAAAACGCAAGATCTTACACAACTACGCACGCCCGAGAGGAGTTGACAAACTTTCATTGGACTTTTCTTTCTCATCCACGCCACAAGCCGGATGTCGCACCTTCTAACTTCCGTTTGTTTGGCCCAATGAATGATGAACTCTGCGGGAAGCAGTAGGTGGATGATGGAGAGATTATTGATGCTGCAAGACATTGGCTTCGACGTCGACCTGTAGAATGGTAATATGCAGGCATACAGTAGAGGCCCTCCCAGTAAAGTGGCGTAAGGTCGTCGCACTGAACAGAGATTGTATTGAAAAATAGGGTTTTGTAGCAAAAAGAGTGGTGAATCATATTGGATATTGGAATACTGGATAGAACCAACCTGCTTTCAGGAAAATATGTATTGCGTTACTTATTGAAATTCCCTCTTACTTGTAGAAATGGTCCTGCATAAGCGAATAATGGAAAGTTAAGGTAAAATGGAAATGTCGTGTGGCTAGGGCCTCCCGTCGGGTAGACCGTTCGCCTGGTGCAGGTCTTTCGATTTGACGCCACTTCGGCGACCTGCGCGTCGATGGGGATGAAATGATGATGTAATGGCAACAACAACAAAAAACTGTTCCTGAGACCTATGTTTGGTAGATTTGCCACCAATTATTTTCTGTTCACGTTTCGGAGATTTGAATATAGAAAATCCACTGATGATGGCACAGAGATGCTGAAACATTGTTTGGATCACATGAATAAACAGTGTTTTCCTTAACAGGCGGGCCTTATATCCAACAACTTTAACTGCAAATAGGCCAAATGAAAGAGCAGCAATCCCAAACGATCAAAGAAGAGCGTATTAGACCATTTATGCGTATTGAAATTTAATGATTACATTGTGCGGGTATACATGAAAAGGGCTGAATTTCAAAGAGACGGAAAGAGAAGTATTTGTTTATTAAATCCTCCAGCCTAGCGACGTTAGCAGCGCTCTGTACATCAGCAACTTACCAGTTCGCTACTGTCTAGTTCAAGGGTGACAATTATTGAACTGCACGGAACAAAATCGACGTAGCTACTGAACAGTTTGCGTTAGGACGTTCAAACAGCTCGGTTGGCAGGATGGGAATTAGTCTGCGCATGCGTACGCGCCTTGTTGTTGCCGGCCATCTGCACGTGAAATATCACGTTACATAGTGCTTGAGCATACAGCTCTTGTGAAGGCCTACTGCGCGAGCAATAACAGCCGAACTGCGACTCAAAAGGAGTTTGCGACCGAGTTCAAGCTGAAGACAACCGGTCCAAGTGCGCTAACAATCAAGAATTTGATTCGCAAGTTCGAGAGAACGGGTAGTGTTCGTTACGACATTGTTTGCATCTCTTCCCATACAAAATTCAAACCCATCAGCCATTAAACCCCAGGGCCATGGAACAGCGGTTGTGTTTCGCCAACACTATTGCCCACAGAACTGACGAACAGTACTTGATGTGAATGTGGTTTGGTTTAATGAAGCCCACTTTCATTTGGATGGGTTCCTCAATAAGCAAAATTAGTGTATTCAGGGGACTATGAATCCGCATTTCGCAATCGAGAAGTCTCTTCACCCTCAACGGGTGACTGTGTGGTGTGCAGTGTCCAGTCGCGGAATAATCGGTGCGATAATCCTTGATGGCTCGGTGACTACCGAACGGTACTTCAAGGTTTTGGAAGATGATTTCATCCCCATTATCCGAAGTGACCATGATTTCGACAAGATGTGGTTCATGCAAGACGGAGCTCCATCCCATCGAAGCACGAGTGTTTGATATCGTGGAAGGGCACTTTGGGGAACGCGTTCTGGCTGTGGTGTACCCAGAGACCACTAGCATGAGCCTCGAATGGCCGCCATAGTCTCCAGATCTGAACACATGCGACTCCTGTTTGTAAGGCTATATTAAGGACAAGGTGTACAGCAATAACCCCAAAACCATTGCTGAGCTGAAAACAGCCGCTCAGGAGGTCATCGACAGCACCGATTTTGCGACACTTCGGCGGGTTATGCAGAATTTCTCTATTTCTCTGTGTCACATCATCGTCAATAATGCCAGGCATGCAGAACATGTAACCTAAATCGGAGTATCTGTAGTGACGTTTACATCTTGAATAAAGCGTATGCACGCCGTAGTTTGTAACTAATTTACTTTTTCTTCATATAGTTCAATAATTGTCACCCAGTATGAACTCAATATTTATTCCCTCTCTACATCCTAGTGTCGCATGAAATGTCTCCGCGTGACTTAACAGTGCAGGTTCCTTTCAGGTGCCTTGTCTAAACTGCAACTTCTCCGAGGCTGCCGCTCTGTAACGCAGATTCTTTGAAGGAAGGAAAAGCGCTATGTATGAAATGCTCTAAGACATTTGTGTGTTAAAATGACATTCACAACAACCAAGTCTTTTAAAATTGCAGTATTTCGAGCGATTTGTGGTGCGTACCGTGTTCCTGGGACCTCTCTGCAGCATTAACACTAGTATCCAGTTCACTATGTAAGAGGAAAATAGTGATGCCTTGACCTTCCTCGACGTCCTTGTCCGCTGCAATCGTAGTGGATGCTTTGGCCTCAGAGTCTGTAGGAAATGTACCCAAAACGATCTGTACTTGCACTCAATCAAGCCGTCGTCACCCGGCACAAACTGTTAATGTGTTACAAACGTTGGTGCATCGTGGAAGGAAGATATCAGACGCCGATAACCTGCCCCATAAGCAGAGCTACGCAACGTGTTCAGGAATAATGGCTACCATGCTCACAAAATTAATGGTTTCAAGCAGGAATCGTAATAAGATCACCGTCGAAGGGCTTCGTGGCTCTTGTGACTCCGTGTAGGGTTGGATAAGCCGCCTGCTGCAGAGGCAGCAAATCAAATCGATCTTCTAGAGTCGGTCAAAAACGCCGCAATTACTGAGGCTAGCTAAAGACACGAAGGGCTCAGAAAACATGGGGGTCTGCAAAATATATTGTGAATGCGGTCAGTCTTAACATCAGACATGTAGTGTGCATTGTAGAACTGCGCAGGAAGGAGCATGAGAGGTTTTATCGGCTATCGTACCCAAAAAATCGGCTACCGTACCGCTGAGCAGGCTCCCGAAAACGGACGCCGGATCAAATTTGACGACACTGTCGTGATTCGCACAAAGGAGTTCTCGGACGGCGCAATTAAAAAAGCCATTCACATAAATTTCACTGACGACACCCTCAACACTGACCGCGGCCTGCAGCTCAGCGCAGCGTGAAATCCAGCGATCGCCAAGTTACAGCGGTCGCATCGAGCACGGGGTCAACATATGCCCATATATGGCGATATCGTAGGCGCCAGTGACGTCACAGCCATCAGCTAGACTATGTAAGAGCGTACCAGCAGCCCATTAGCAGTCATTGCACTTGACAGCGACCTACGAGTGCTTGGTGGAAAGCTCGGGTCATTTTAAACTGTGACGCTGCTGGAAGTCTGAGAAGATTTTATTGGGATATATCGCTGCGAAACCAAGCATTCGTACAAAATAAATATATGTTTTAGTTCATGCATTGACAGCCAGTTCGGTAAAATGTTACGATTCAGACAAATCTTGGTGGCTCTTTTCTCAGTTTCAACTAAAATATAGGGACATTCTCAGAGTACTGAATCCACACATCAAATGGCTCTGAGAACTATGGGACTTAACATCTGAGGTCATCAGTCCCCTAGAACTTAGAACTACTTAAACCTAACCAACCTAAGGACATCACATACATCCATGCCCGAGGCAGGATTCGAACGTGCGACCGGAGCAGTCTCGCGGTTCCGGACTGAAGCGCCTGGTACCGTCAACATCTCATTTCCTGTGACAATGCTCTCTGGAGCATTATAAAACAATATGGTTTTCGATAAATAAACAGTGCTCGAAAAAACTGATTCAGCATATAGAGAAGTAAAAAATTACTTTCGATGAAGTTAAGAGAAAAGGCGTGAACATTAATAGTACAAGAGGAATTCCACTGTTAAATGCAAAGGAAAGAGCGACTAGGTGAAAAGAGTGCATTGAAGGCTTCTACAAGGGAGCGGAACTGTCTGCTGAAGTGGGAGAAGAAGAAATGTGAGTCGATTTGGAAGACATAGGGAGTTAGTGTTTAACAGAGCTTTATAAGACTTGCAATCAGATAAGGCGACCGGCATTTGAGCTAGTTGCTGACGAGAATAACACAAAGTGGAATGGAAAACAAAATTGAGACTCCGTTAGTTGACTATCAGTTTAGCTTTAGGAAAAGTAAAGGCACCAAAGAGGCAGTTTTGAAGTTGTACTTTATAATGGAATCAAGACACGGTCGTACTATTTGTCGACGTGCAAGAAAGCATCTGACAATGTAAAGTTGAGCAAGATATTCGAAATTCTCAGGAAAACAGGAGTGAGATGTAGGTAAACTGGGGTAATATACAAGATCTACAAGATCCAGAAGCAGCAGTCAACAGAGTATGGAAGACCAAGAACGAAGTGCTCTTAATTTTATCTAATGCTGTCAGTGTTACTTTCCAAAATAAAGAACATCCACCTTTAGTCACAATCGTTATTTTATTTCAATGTACGTTGATTTAGAGTCCTGGGAGTTCATCTTCAGGTGCTTTGACAGTCTACATCGATTCTTTTCCCAGATTTAGGTTAATTCCAGTCCTGGTAAGATTACAATGGTACATTACAATCCGGGCATATTACGAAAGTAAGTTTACCAAACTAATACAATTCGAAGAACAATTTACTGTTCCCAGTGGCGGATATATGATTTTGAAGCACAGTATTAGTAAACATGTTTACGTACATCTATACACTTTTCATGCCGGCCAGAGTGGCCGAGCGGTTCTAGGCGCTACACTCTGGAACCGCGCGACCGCTACGGTCGCAGGTTCGAATCCTGCCTCGGGCATGAATGTGTGTGATGTCCTTAGGTTAGTTAGGTTTAAGTATTTCTAAATTCTAAGGGACTGATGACCTCAGAAGTTAAGTCCCTTAGCGCTCAGAGCCATTTGAACCATTTGAACACTTTTCATTCTTCACCAAATTTTGTAAACACATGTCCGAACAAATGTACATGTACCGTAGCAGACGCAGACTAAGCGATATCCACAAGAGCCTAAATGTACTCTACACAGAAAACCATGGTAAGAAAACTTGATGTACTAGAATAATTAGAAATAATGATGAACATAGAAAAATCTTCAGAAAACATGTTGAATGAACAGAGTTTATCAACCACAGTTACTCAATAATCTTAAAAGTTTATTTCTTTCTTTCGAAAGAAATAATTAATAGTGCAACCATGTGATACCATAAACCACATTTGACATATTAACAGATATTGGTTTCGTAAATGACATCCTGTATAACTAATAATGTATTGGTTTTGTATCTCCTTTGAAATTTGTAGAAATGGAGCGTCTTTACATTTGAAGTTCTTTAATTTGTTTTTAAATGTACCGTAGAATAAAAAGCGTATATACGTATAAAAACATGTTTACTCAAGCTGCGTCTCAAAACCATGTATCCACCACTGGAAACATTAAGTTATTTTTCGATCTGTGTTATTAACAGTCTAATGAGCACAAATTGTGGACTGAGACTAAACTAAAGAAATGCAGGAGTATTGAGGAGTAGCAGAAATGAGACCTTGACATCAAAATTCTGGTCACGAAGTAGACGTAGAGAAATAGTTCTGTTTCCCTGGAAGCAAAATGATATATGATGGACGAAATAAGGAAGCAGACTACCGCAGGCAAAGGGGGCATTCTTGGTCAAAAGACGTGTACTAGCATCAAATATAGACCTAATTTGCCATTAAATTTCTTAGAATTTACGTTTGGAGTACAGCCTTGTGCGCAAGGGGATCATGAACTGTGGCGACACCGGAAATGAAGGTTACGCAAGAGTTTGACACGTGGTGATACAGAAGGCTCCTGAAAATTAGGTCCACTTATAAGGAGCGAGGAGGTTTGCAGCAAGATCGGTGAGAAGAGGAACGTGGCAAACATCGACAAGGAGGAGGGACAGGATGATTGGACGAGTGTTAAGGTATCAGGGAATACCTTGAATGGTACTTGACGGAGGTTTAACGGGTAGAAAGTGTAGGGTAAGACAGCGATTGGAATGTACCCAACAAATAATTGAGGACGTTGGATGCGAGGGCTACTATGAGATGGAGAGATTGCCACGGAGGATAAATTCGTGGTGGACTGCATCAAACCAGTGGGAGTACCATTAATATTTGGTATGAATGAATTGATGGACCCCTCCTCCAAAAGAAATGAGGCGGCCAAAAAGTTTGTTTGAGGACGTTGTTGCAGTGCATACTCAATGTAGCGCGATTCCAATGCCGGTATATAAGCACCGACATGTAGGCCAGAGATTAGTGTGGTACACGTGTCTTTCGAAGGGCGTATGGTAAATGCGGAAACGTGAACTAGGCGACGTTATTACCAAATGCGTCCAAACAGCACAAACGTGCTGTTACTCTTTTCTAGGCAGCCGAAGGACAAAAACTTGTAGTCATTCATCAGAGAACGAAGATGTGTATAGGACAACAGCTCTGTCGAAATGGAATGTTGTGCCAAGGGGTTCTGGTGCTTCATGTTAACGCACGTTCCCACGTCGCAAATGTCATAACGCAGAAGTTACGGCAGCTCAAATAGCAGACACTCCAGCACCCGTCCTTTAGGGCTGTTCTCTCCCCATGCGATTATAACGCCTTCGGTTCCTTACAAAGTACACAACTGAAGGACAATCACACAATTTAAAATCAGAGATGGTAAAATAGTCTACATTAAATCTGAGTGAAAGTCCAAATCCGAAATGGCTGTTACTGTGTTTTCCCTGTATGATGACCGGTTTGGTACTCTGGACGTGTATTTGCAAGTCATATAAGACTAATACATCATGTGCCGCGAATTCCAAGGCACAAATGCGCGTTAAAACATGTCAATCTTCGGTAAAACTTTCATGAAACGGCAGATGGATCCATGGTTCGGATTGGACGCGCATCTGACGTTTCATGGAAGTTTTACCGAAGATTGACATGTTTTAACGCGCATTTGTACCTTGGAATTCGCGGCACATGAAGTATTATACTACCTGAAGATACACCTGCAGTGTATGAAACCGGTCGTCACACAGGGAAAGCACAATAAGCAGCTATTGCGGATTTGGACTTTCACTCAAGTTTAATACAAAGTATTTTATCATCTCTGATTTTAAATTGTTTGATTGTCCTTCCCACTATGTACAAGTTTTTTGGCTGTGGTCGTCCGACCTATAAGATAACTTGTCCTCAAAATGTGCCTTTAATGGTCGGATGTGGATGTGCAGCAAGCAGTTACCGACTTCTTCAAGCAGTAGAATACGGAGTTTTACCAAACGGGTATCTTCAACCTGGAGCGTCGGTACGAGGCATCGCACCTTATAATAAAAGATTGAACACTTACCACTGGAAATAAATGTTTCCGTTGACATTTACATAACAACTTGCTCCGTGCTTCGTAATATTTTAAATTTAAATGCGCTTGGAAGGAGATGCATGCTCACACGGACATTATGCACATCTAAACATTTATCTTCAGTATCCAACTTACTAGATAACGGACTTTCGGACTATGCTCCATACCTTTGCGAGATGCGTGCCTAGTCGGCTAGCGGGCAGTGGTCTATTGCATTTAATATGCAATAATAATCCAGCAAGAATGACTGATACGACGAAGTTAATGGGCTGTTCTACGAGGGATTAGTCTGATTGGTTTCCGAGAAATTACGAGAAATTTTCTTTTCAGTGTCACGTGTGTTGCAAAACGTGGCTTTTGTAACGCTTCTGACCTAATTCTCAAACAAAGAAAAAGCGTAGTCCTTCTTTAGTAGCTGCCTTTAGTTAGCAGTGCTACACGTTTTGTAGACGTCGATAATAAGAAATATCCTACACTTTAATTAAAAAGTTGGTTCAGATACAAATAACGTAGACGGAACTGCGCGGGTGTTGTTTGTTGGCTAAATGAATTTAAATGTAGTCTTTGGTGCACACAGACAGCATCCTGCACGGTGGAGGGCCGGCGTCCTGAGGCGGTGGCGATATTTCAGAAAGGTCACACCAAGACATTCTTCTCGCCGAAGGACAATGTGGAAAGCTGTGTGCCAACTCGCTCCAGAGCCTCTTCATTGTTCACTCCGCATCCACACTGCCGAGTGCACAGTACCCAAGGCGTACCATACGCAGATGCATCCAGCTGTCATCACAGACTCGTAATCACTCCACCTAATTGTAAATTCCAGTTTAGACTCTAAAGATGCACGAGTGAGAATGCTGTTTATACATTCACTCATCGAACAGTACAAGCCTTAAATAATAATGTATCACCAATTGGTATTTTTTGTGATCTCTCCAAGGCGTTTAATTGTGTACATCATGACATTCTGTTTGAAAAAATTAAATTTTATGGGACTAAAGACTTTACAACAGTTGGTCCGAAGCATACTTGTCAAACAGAATGCAAAAAGTTGTGGTGAATAATTCAGATAATGTAATGTCGGAAAGGCATAAGATTTTAGTGAATGGGGTAAAAATCATAAAGGGAGACCCACAGGGCTCAATTTTGGGTCCACTCCTATTCCTTGTGCATGTGTAAGACCTTTACTTAACATTCAAGAAGCAAAATCGCTAGTTTTTGCAGACGAGACTAGTGTTGTAACAAATCCCATTAGAGTGAAAGCAACAGAAGAGTTGGCAAATAATGTTTTACAAAGAATTATTACGTGGTTCTCACAAAATGAACTCTTTCTAAATACTGAAAGAACACACTACAATCAGTTCTGCAAAACAAATAGAGTCATTGCAACAATTGATGTAGCACATGCGCAGGAGTCAGTAAGGAGGGTACAACGTTCCAAATTTTTGGATGTCCACATCAATGAAAACTTGAACTAGAAAAAGAGTATTACGGAGCTTCTCAAACAATTAAGTTCTGCTACTTTTGTTCTTCGTATCATTGCTAACGTACCAGCCTCCTCATATATTTTGCTTATTTCCGCTCAATAATTTCATACTAATAATTTTCTGGGATATTTCGTCACTTAGAAAGAAAACATCGATTCCACAAGGCGAGCAGTACGAATAATATGTGATGTTCACCCACGTACGTCATGTAGGCACCTCTACACGGAGCTGGGTATTTTAACAGCGACGTCACAACCATATATTCGCTAATGAAATTCGTCATAAATAAACCATCACAATTTCAGAAGAACAGTAATGTACATACCTAAAACACTAGAGGGAAAAATTACCTTCATTACCCATTGTTAGAGCTGTCACTGGCACAAAGGAGTTCAACGTGCAACAGTAAAATTTTTTTGATCATTTGTCCAGTAACATAAAGTGTCTGACATTTACTGAAGCAAGTTTTAAATCTAATTTAAAATTATTTCTCCTGGCTAATTCCTTCTATTTCATTGACGAATTTATTCTTGAAAACTGGTAGCCAGCAAAAAAACTTATTTTTAAGTGCAGCTGCATGAGTAGGAATGAAGTAATAATGTTTCATTAATGTTAACGTTAATCATGTTTACATATCCTGTAAAATGACTCGTTCCCCATCTTTGAGATAAAATAATCGTTCAAATGATTTTGGAACATGTAACTAACTAGCAGAGAAAACGAGATATACCTTAAAGACCTCATATACGTATACTAAGGGTGTCCTGTCTATCTTGACAGCTGCAAATCAACTCTCTGTCCAGCAGCGAAATACAAAAAGTATACTCAGCTAAAGTTCTTAAGCTGCCAGGTGGACGTTATCCAGAAGGACTGCATTTCTTGTAACTTCGTTCGTTAGGAAGATATGAACAGCAGCACGTCTTTCTTAAATAACAACCTGTACTTTTTTATTCGGTAATCCACTTCCTCCCTTCTAGACCTGTTGAGAAACGCATCACAGTGTACCATTCACGTAAACATAACGCCATTCGAAACGTAACATAAAACTGCATTTGAGTCTCGTTTAGACTACCAGCACACTGCAGGTACAGAGGATAACGTAACTCGTCCACATGCTGGGGTTGGAAGTAAACAAACGGCCCGACATTATTATTCTGCTAGCTTAAGTTTTCCGTAAGTGATAAGTTTCACTTCTACCTTCTCTTCATTGGCATCCAATGCACTCACACAAACGTTCTACTAATGACGGTTCACTGTGTGAATTATGTCCATTTTCCATTTTTTTCCATTTTTTTTTTTTTTTTTTAGTCAGCTGTATCAAGTGGACAAGTAATGTTGCCCTAGGTATGTGCATTGTGCGGTACGTCATTTTCTCTCATGCTTCTAATAGCGTCATGTTTACGTGAACGGTACACTGTTATGCGCTTCTGAACATGTTTTGAGCAGAGGAAGTGGACTACCAAATAAAAATATAGGGTGCTATTTAAAGAAAGAGATACTGTATTTTATTTTATATGTTATATTCCGTAGGACCAGATTGAGGAGCAAGTCTTCATGATCATGGAACGAATCAATACATAAAATTATAACAAAAGAGTAATAACAGGTGAAATGAAACGTATATGAATGCTATGCAGACGACAAGTCATAAGTTCAAATAAATATAATAAACAACGTAACACAGGAGACAGGTTAATTTTTAAAATTTTCCTTGAGTTCTTCGACAGAATAGAAGGAGTGAGGCATGAGGAAACTCTTTGCTTTAGACTTTAAAGTGCTTGGATCACCGCTAAGATTTTTTAATTCTTGAAGCGGCTGATTGCAAATGGACGCAGCAGAATACTGCCCACTCTCTGCAGAAGAGCCATGAGAAGTGCTGCAAATACAGATTGGATTTCTGTCAAGTATTAAATGAAAGAAAGCTGCTAACTCTTGGGATAAAGCTGATACTGTTAACAGCAAACGTAGTTAAAGAAAATATGCATTGAAAGACCAAAGTCAGAATTCCCAGACTACTGAACAGAGATTTGCGAACTTACACCAAATATTGCTCGAACCGTGATTTTCTGAGCCACAAAATGCCCTTTTTGAATCAGAAGAGTTGCCCCAAAAGCTAATACCTTGCTACGTATCTAAGCGCCTACGATTTTGAACTGTTCAGTCCCACTAATCGTATGCCCATTCTGTGCAATCAAAATGCCAGGTTTTGTTGAATTGTGAGTTAGAAACTGTAAAAACTGAGCCTGACTGTGATTTAGCATCAACTTACTTTCTACAAGCCATGAACTTATGTACTGAGCAGCATTATTTGATACTGTATCAGTATTGCACTGCTGTTCATGTCTTGGTAACTAACAAAGTTACAAGAAAGGCAGTCATGCTGGTTAATGTCTGCCTGGAAGCTTAACTTCATTTGCTTGATACATTTTTATTTTGCTTCTGGACGGCAAAGACAAAGGCGAGTAATTATCCGTGACAGTCACTTTTTATTTTCTCCTGCAGCCTAATCTACAAGTGGACCACAGGGTTACATTACAATTCGTTTCCTGGATGCCGTCAGTTGTCGAGCAAGCGAAAATATTACGTAATCCATTGGCCTTCCTGAAGATGAGGGTATAAGCCCTCGAAACGCGCCGTTGGAAAAAAAAACAGTGACATGACAGATAAACGCTAATTTATCTTTTATCGCATGGACGTCATTTTTTTCAAACGACAGTCCTTACCCTGTACGCGAACTTACGAAAATTGTGCATGGTATTAGCATTCATTTTTAACCTACTATCCAGTTACGATCTGTAGCCAGATGTAATGTGGTCTGTAGACCGCAGGTAGGCTACTGCAAGTTGATCACAAGAATTCAGTCACTGCTGCTAGCCAATGATTTGTTGACATGCTCGCCATTCATTTTCCAAAAGTTCACTTCAAGCTACATTTATTTTAATTTATTGTCCTTTTCTTTATTTTTGGCTAGACTTTACGTTGGAGCATAACCTATAAATAACAAAAAGTTTTGAAAAACATTCTCAGTTTTGAGATATATTAACATTCAGGGCTTAATTTCGGCCGGAAAGACGTTCCGGCATCTTCCAACCAATGGAACAAGTTGGCAACGAAGATTTGAAAAAGCAGACGTGTATTAAATTGCAGAGTAACTATATTTTGCTATTGCATCGGCAATAGTGAACGTGACAATGGTGATCAGTTCCGAAGTTGTGATCGGTTGATATCGCCTATTGCTTACTACAGCAACCTGAGCGAATTAGTGGCATAGCGGCGTCTCGTGTTACGTTTGTCAATGAAAAATCAATAACAGAAGGAATGTCTGAATATGAGACACTGTATTCATTTGCTTTCACGAAATTTATGGGGACTGACGGTAGCACCTGTTGTTTGTATTAAATTTTGTGGGTTTATTGTTTTGATTATAAGAAACTGTTTTAACAACCTGAATTTCTGAACAGTATTTTACAAACAACGGTTTCTCATCAGTTTCTATCGCACGTTTTAAAAAATCGAAACTTGTGATTTTTATGGCAGGGGTCAGGGTGATGTGGTTGAGAAGCTACGTAACGGTGCATGAAACGTTAGAAATTAATTTATTGCGAGGATAATTGTAATTTAGCACCCAAATAGTAATAGGGAATAATAATAATAATAATAATAATAATAAGGCAGAAATTAAGAACAACAGTAATATTAACTAGTTTAGCACTTTCTAGGTCGCGCTTATATCATCAGAAACTTAAGTGATAGTGACAGTATGTCGTTAATATTTCTGTCTTCTGGTAACGTGTATGTTTCAAATTAACAGTGATACACCACACAAATTGAGTGAGCACCTATGTTTGATTTTCAAAGCCACTATTTTCTCCAATGAAGCACTTTAAAAAGTCCCAGGAGTCTGGAATACAAAATTTAGCAGTCTCAGCTCTAATTTCGTAAAACTCGCTTACAGTACCGAATCACAGAGCGTAGAGGGGAGTGCAAGTGGACTGATAAACTCAGCAACTTTGCAATGTAACAACCTTACGGTTTGGAACCATACTGAAACTAAAATAACTAAACTCCGTCCGCACAGGCCTCGGAAGACCAAACGGTACCGACCGACCGCCGTGTCCGCTCTGAGCCGAGGTGTGTCTGGTGAGGGTATGGAGAGGGGTGTGATCGGCACTCCGCTCTCCCGGGCATTGTCAGTTTCCGTAACTGGAGCCGCTACTTGTCAAGGAAGTAGCTCCTCGATGTGCCTCACAAGTGCTCCCCAGTTGCCAACAGCACTCGGCTGCCCGAGCGGTCACCCATCCAAGTGCGAACCGAGTTCGACAGCTCTTAACATCTGAGGGAAACCGGTGTTAACACTGCGGCAAGGCTGTTGGCTTCCAGTCATACCACATAGCCAATAAAATTCTTCTGGATAAGTGACCGCATTGTCATGGTGTAAAATTCTCCGCCGTTTCGGTCACTGCAGCAAATGGCTTTCCTAAGGATGTTTTAGCAAGAATTACCAATGCGGTCACATACCCAGACGAATTTCATCAAGTGTGACAAAGAAATCGGGAGTTTACACACTACAAAGTTTACAAAAAAATTGTTCAAATGGCTCTAAGCACTATGGGACTTAGCATCTGAGGTCATCAGTCCCCTAGACTTAGAACTACTTAAACCTAACTAACCTAAGGACATCACACACATCGATGCCCGAGGCAGGATTCGAACCTGCGACCGTAGCAGCATCGCGGTTCCGGACTGAAGCGCCTAGAACCGCTCGGCCACAACGGCCGGCTACAAAGTTTACATTTACAACTGAGGAGCACATCAATACCCACAATGTGAACCATGTCGTACACGAGAGGCTATGCTGATTCTTCTAGTGGAGCTTCTTTCCCTGCAAAAACGCCTTGCTGTTTGAGAATACGGTCTAGCATGCCACAACAGACGAATTTATAGCAGACAGGTCTGCAACTGTGTTTGCTCCGTTTTTTTATTTTTATTTATTTTATGACCAGGAGTGGCCAGTGCCTCTTCCATTCTCGCAACTATGCTTCATACCCTATAAATGTGAACCATTTGACACTAAACTGAAGTGATAGAAGTCCTGGGATACCGCCTAATATTGTTTCTTACCTCTTTTCCCGGCGTAGTGCAGCAACTCGACGTGGTATGGACTCAATAAGTCGTTCAAAGCACACTGCAAAAATATTGAGCAATGCTGTCTCTACAGCAGTCGATAATTGCGGAAGTGTTGCCGGTGCGTAACTTCTCGGTTATGTAGCACAAAAGTTCGATGGGATTCTTGTCGGGCGATCTGGGTGGCCAAATCATTCGCTGGAACTGTCCAGAATATCCTTCAAACCAATCGCGAACCATTATCGCCAGGTGATATGGCGCATTGCCACACATATGAATTCCATCCTAGTTTGGGAACAAGTAGCCGAAAGTAACCATTTCCCGTCAAGATCGGTCCAGTTCGACCAGAGGACCCAGTCCATTTCATGTAAACACAGCCCACACCATTATGGTGGCACAACTAGCTTGCACATTGCCTTGTTGACAGCTTGGCCGTACGGCTTCGTGGGGGCTGGGCCACACTCTAGCCCTACCTTCAGCTCTTATCAATTGAAGTCGGGACCACGCCACGGTTTTCCGTCGTCTATGGTCCAATCGGTATGATCACGAAGATAGGAGAGGCGCTGCAGAGGAAGTGCTGTTAGCAAACTCACTCGCGTCCATCGTCTCCCGCCGCAGTCCATTAACGCCAGATTTCATCGCACTGTCCTAATGGATCCGATCTTCGTACGTCCCACACTGATTTTTATGGTTATTTCACGCAGTATTCCGTGTCTCTTAGCACTGACAACTCTACACGAACGCCGCTGCTCTCGGTTTTTAAGAGAAGACCGTCGGCCACTGTGTTGTCCGTGGTGAGAGATAATACTTGAAGTTTGGTATTCTCGGTACACTCTTGCTCTGAGCACTATGGGACTTAACATCTGAGATCATCAGTCCCCTAGAACTTAGAACTACTTAAATCTAACTAACCTAAGGACATCACACACATCCATGCCCGAGGCAGGATTCGAACCTGCGACCGTAGAAGTCCCGCGGTTCCGGACTGCAGCGCCTAGAACCGCTCGGCCACAGCGGCCGACGTACACTCTTGCCACTATAGATCTCGAAACAGTGGATTTCCTGACGATTTCCGAAATAGAATGTCCATGCGTCTAGCTCCAACTACCACTATGCGTTGATTCTTGTCTTGCGGCCATAATACAATCGGAAACTTTTTCGCAGGAATCGCCTGAGCACCAATGAAAGCTCCGCCAATGCACCGCCCTTTTGTACCCTGTGCATGCGATACTGCCACCATATGTAAAATATGTGCATATCATTAGCACATGACATTCGTCACCTCAGTGCACTTCCGCTCCTGTTACGTTGTAAAGAGTTTCCTACGGTGAACCGAAGTCTTTTCTTTTAAAGCAGAGATAATGTAATACCCGAAAAACATTCACGTGAGCAGCAAGAAGAAAGCTCGTACAGAAAGGAAACTCGAGATCACGCCCGTGGGTACTAATTTTGGAGGGCGGCGCACGGTTAACTGACGAAGCACTTCCGCTGCCCTGGCGACCTGCACCTCTCTTCCATCAGCGGAGATCACTCCGTGTCCGACCTTGTCTTACAGCCCAAGGACGCGTGGCTAACGCCCCCGAACCGTTACCTCACGACGCGCTGGCAAGTAGGAAAAAAAGTGAAATTAATGATCCTGGGTCCAGCAGCTAGCGGTTCCTCGAACTGATACGCGTGGTAGGCTCAACGAAACGACGGTAGCTCGTCCTCTCCCCTCTTTAACCCACAAATAATCGTCTCTGAATAAAGTCCGAGGGTGGGTATATAGTCAAAAAATATATTAACAGAATCTTCCGTCGGTTCTTGGTAGAACAACAAGTAATATTGTAGAACAAAAACAAACTGGTGCTTTTCATTTATTATCAAAAAATATATTTCATGCAGATGAAACCCCACATTTCATAAGGATTTCAAAATAATAATATTTCAAAACGCTGTGCGCTGCTGCTAAATAATACTTTGTTTACTGCCGATTATGACCTTCTGATCCTCTTCTGGTGTCATAAGATTATTTGCAACACACCATATGTGATTGAATTTTTCTGCTATGATAATTTTTTATTTCTTTTTCTTTAATTTGTTTTTAAATTTGTGGTAAGTTCCTATGGGACCAAACAGCTGAGGTCACCGGTCCCTAGGCTTATACACTACGTAATATAACTTACACTAATGACAACACAAACACCCGTGCCCGAGGGAGGACTCGAACCTCTGACGGGGGCAGCCGCGCCCCAGACCGCACGCCTACCCCGCCCGACTAATATTTTGTGTTTTATCAGAAATATACAAATTTGTATGTATGTAAGTGTTGTATAGTTTCTGTTGTATTGTTGCTCTACTCAGAGAGATTAATATTTACGTAAATTCAGAGTGAGGGATAGTTGAAGGAAGGTGGAAGAGGGAAGACACAGTAATGACGACAATTCTGGACATTTAGAGTATGAGAGAGGGGAAATCTACCGACTCAAGAACTTAACATTTAATGGAAAGGGTGTATAAAGATGGAGTAAAGAACGTGCGTTTCCAAGTTATCAAAGTTGTTGAGATTTTGCAAGAGATTTTTCTGCATAGAGCAGCCGGTGGGTCGGCTAAAAAATCACTGAATAGTGAGCCTTTTTCTAAATTGCGGTGAGGAATGGTTGATTACTTAATCACACTTTCGTGTGGACGTAGCACATCTAATTGCTTTCAGCGTATCCTGAATCAGAATACCAGTGAAACGAAATGGCTTCAGTAGCTGCGGTCTTCTGCTTCCTAATAACAACAATTAATGGTGCAGAACAACTAGTAAACATCTGTGTTGCTGATAATTTACCAGAATACCTGTCCGCATCTCGTGGTCTTGCGGTAGTGTTCTCGCTTCCCACGCCCGGGTTCCCGGGTTCGATTCCCGGCGGGGTCAGGGATTTTTTCTGTCCTTAGGTTAGTTAGGTTTAAGTAGTTCTAAGTTCTAGGGGACTGATGTCCACAGATGTGAAGTCCCATAGTGCTCAGAGCCATTTTGAACCAGAATACCTCCAGATTTCTACTGACGGCTCCAAAACCCCATATAATGATAGAGAGATCTGCACTTTCTCATGCCCAAGTAGAAATTACAAGGAATTGATATCGCTTCCCAGTGAAACTTGTAGTTTTTCGGCAGAAGCTGTGGCTGTACTCGTAGCTTTAAATTACTCTCAGACCCTCACAGCAAAAAGCCTTTTGATTTTAACGGACTTCAGAAGCTTCCTCAAAGACCTGCAGACACCTGCAATTCTCAAGAAATCCAACCAACTAGTAATAAACATCATAAAAGCTACCAAAGAAAATGAATATCTGAAAGAAGATAAAATTTATGTGGATAAAAGGACACGCCAACACTAAATATAATGAAATGATCGATGACTTAGCGAAAACCGTTCCCTAACACGGTTCTTTTATAAATATCTTATTATCGTCGTCATCACATACGAAGACTATGTAAAGGAACAAGGCAACAATGGAATGGCGAATCGATGCCTCATTGCGTATTAAAAGGAAATATTATGGCCAAACACTGCCGAACACTCCTTCAAAATAATGGTTTTACACATTTAAGGCAAACAGAAAATTTATAAACTCCATAATCCGTAAGAGATTTAATCGTGTATCTTTCGCTACCCATCTCCACCGATTACAGGTCCGAGACAACCCTTATTGTGAACGTGATGGACTAACATGATGGGATATCAATAAGATATTTTTCTAATGTAAAATTACATGAAAACCAGAAAAACGAATTTAGTGAGCAGTTAATCAGATTCCATCAACCATTATCAGCTTCTATACCAACTCATCTGAATCAAAATAATATGCACTATGTGATCAAAAGTATTCTGACACCCGCAAAACCTAACGTTTTTGATATTAGGAACACTGTGCTGCCACCTGCTGCCAGGTACTCCATATCAGCGACCTCAAGAGTATTTAGACAGTGTGAGAGAGCAGAATTGGGCCCTCCGCGAAATTCACGGACTCCGAACGAGGTCAGGCGATTGGGTGTCACTTGTGTCATAAGTCTGTACGCGATATTTCCACACTCCTAACATCCCTAGGTCCACTGATTCCGATGTGATAGTGATGTGGAAACGTGAAGGGACACGTACCACAGCACAAAATCGTACAGACAGACCTCGTCTGTTGACTGACAGTTGAAAGGGTCGTAATGTGTAATAGGCAGACATCTATCCAGAACATCGTACACGAATTCCGAATTGCATCAGGATCCACTGCAAGTACTATGATAGTTAGGCGGGAGGTGAAAAAACTTGAATTTCATGGTCCAGCGGCTGCTCATAAGCCACACATCACTCCGATACATGGCAAACGACACCTCGCATGGTATAAGGAGTGTAAACATTGGACGACTGAACAATGGAAGAACGTTGTGTGGAATGACGAATCACGGTACACAATGTGGCGATCCGATGGCCGGGTGTGGTTATGGCGAATACCCGGTGAACGTCATCTGCCAGCGTGTTTAGCGCCAACAGTGAAATTCGGAGGCGGTAGTGTTATGGTGTGGTTGTGTTTTTCATGGAGGGGCTTGTTGTTTTGCGTGGCATTATCACAGCACTGTCATACATTGATGTTTTAAGCACATTCTTGCCCCCCACTGTTGAAGAGCAATTCAGGGATGGCGATTGCATCTTTCAACACGATCGAGCACCTGTTCATAATGCACTGTCTGTGGCGGAGAGGTTACACGACAATAACATCCCTGTAATGGACTGACCTGAATCCTATAGACACCCTAGGGATGTTTGGGAACTCCGACTTCGTGCCAGGTCTCAGCAACCGACATCGATACCTCTCCTCAGTGCAGCACTCCGCGAAGAATGGACTGCCATTCCCCAAGAAACATTCTAGCAACCGATTGAACGTATGCCTGCGAGAGTGGAAGCTGTCATCAAGGCTAACGGTAGGCCAACACTATACTGAATTCCAGCATTACCGATGGAGGGCGCCACGAACTTTTAAGTCATTTTCAGCCAGGTGTCCGAATACTTTTGATCACATAGTGTACTAACTCTAAAACTAATTATTAAATTTCTACGTAAATATAACATTACTTTGTAAAACCCCAAAAAACTGGAAGTGGCTGTATTGCCTTCAGGCCAAAAGTCAAAATAAATACAAGGGATCACGCCCCTACGGCAATACATCGGGCTTTGCAATCAAATATGACCGAAAATTGGCAGTTGATACTGAAAATGTTAGTTCCACCTGAATACACTGCTCCGAGTTTATTGGTGCTTTTCAGAAAAGTTGTTTGATGTAAGCAAATTAATTGTAGAAGTGCGTCAGTAGCTATTTTAGTGTACGTTCGCTACAGACGTGCTGAAGGAAGGTCGAGACGGGGCAGCTGGCTCCCCCCCCCCCTTCTTCTCCTCTCCCCTGTACCCTGAAATAAATAGTTTTTATTCACTACAGACTTCTCATACACTTCGAGAAATGATTTCCCGTGACTCCTCTAAACGTCTGTTTTGCCAATTATAGCATTACACGACTGATCGCATTTATTGTGGCATGACACGTCAGGAAAGTGACCAAATCATTTATGTTGAAAATGACAATTTTACAATCCTTGCCTCCTCTCCCCCGCCGGCCGGTCTGGAACCGCGTGACCGCTACGGTCGAAGGTTCGAATCCTGCCTCGGGCATGGATGTGTGTGATGTCCTTAGGTTAGTTAGGTTTAAGTAGTTCGAAGTTCTAGGGGACTGATGACCTCAGAAGTTAAGTCCCATAGTGCTCAGAGCCATTTGAACCATTCCTCTCCCCCTCTCTGCTCCTCGATAATATCTTCGGACATTCATGGTCTTCGTAGATGGCGCCACACCATACCTCAGCAAAACCAGCGACGACAGAGATTGCTGTATCACTCGCCGTCTTATGCGTTACCAGATGAGGGGGGGGGGGGGGGGTTGGTCTCATCAAAAAACTTTACAGCAAAAGCGAGCAAAGTAAACCATATCATTCGCCCTAACAAGAACCAACAAACTTCTCTTTTGTAGCAAAAATGAAATTCTTTATTTAGGAGAAAACTCGCAGGCGAACTCCTTTAATTAGAAGAAAACTCGCAGGCGAAATTACCTGGTCAGTCTGTAAAATAGTTGGTTGTGACACCAGTAGATTGTAATTGACTAATCCAAACTAGCAGTACGTAATATTATATGAGTCGTTAATAACAATAACTTGATTAAGTAATACAAACTAGCTGTACGTAATATTATGAGTCGTTAACAACAATAACTTGATTAAGACTATGCAAAATCACTAACTGGTCATCAAACATCGTACTGCTTTAACAGTGGCTGCTGGCGGTGCCTAAGATGCTTTCTAAGCAGTAGTAAACCAATCACGGGCGGGCAACATTACAATTCCAACAGGAACTGATACACTGTGATAGCTGAACAGATATCGTCGTCCATTATGTGTATTCAATGCAAATCTGTCACCGATATTCAGTAACGGCAGAACATTGATAAGAAAGTAAAGGAAAAGAATAACCGACAGAGCTAAACGTTGTTACCGTGTGGTAAAATAAACCAAAAGCCCTTCTTAGTATTTACCATTTGGTAGGCAAACACATTTTTGAGGTATACGTGGGCGCGCTGAAAACTAATACCTCAGAATTTGTTAATGTGAACATTCCTAAATCCTTATAAATAAAACAAACTTTATTTACATTATATGTTTATTCACTTCTCAGCATAGTCATCCCGGCAACGAACACATTTTCCCCGAGAGACCAGTTTGTCGATATTGTCAATGTAGAATGTTTGATTTTTTGACAGAGCCCCAACCTCACCTCTGCCTGCAGCGCTTCATCACTATCAAAGTAAAAGCCCTGAAGGTGTTCTTCAAGTTTTGGAAACAGATGAAAACTGGACGGCGCCACGTTGGGACCGTATGGTGGATGATCGATGGCAGTGAATCCAAGGCGTCGGATTGATGCAGATGCCGCAGCGTTCGTGTGTGGGGTGGCATTGTCATGTTTAAGGAGAAGGTGCTCCATGTGTGGATGAACTTATAGTATTCTAAACTCGATTGCTGGACGCTGTTTCTCACGGTACGACAAAGTTACGGTACGCACCACTACAATTCGGAGCCCTCTAGCTTTAGAGGGCTTTAGATATATAGACATGAAGCATAAAGATGTAGAATGTTAATGACATTTGTTTTATTTAAAAAGGTTTATGAGATTTTATATAAAAAACCGGAGGCATTACTTTTCAGTATGCCCTCGTATTAACGACCTCGCAGACAATGTTAATAGTAGCCTCAGATATGTTGCAGATGACAGCTTCATCTGCAAACAACATAAGGCGGCTGCTCAAATTGTCTCTTAAATCGTTTATATAGATTAGGAACACCAGAGGGCCTACACCACCACCTTGAGGAACGCCAAAAATCACTTCTGTTTTACTCGATGACTTCCGCTAATTACTACGAACTATGACCTTTCTGAGAGAAAATCACGACTCCAGTCACATAACTGAGACGATATTCCATAAGCAAGCAATTTCACTGCAATCCGCTTGTGTGGCAGAATGTCAAAAGCTTTCTGAAAATTTAGAAATACTGTATCAATATGAAATCCCTTATCAATAGCACTCAACACTTCGTGTGAGTAATGAACTACTTGTGTTTCACAAGACCGATATTTTCTAAAGCCGTGTTAGCTGTGTGCCAACAAATAGTTTTCTTCGAGGTAATTCACGATGTTCGAAGACAATATATGTACCAAAATCCTGCTGCGTATCGACTTTAATGATACAGGGCTGTAATTTAATGGATTACTCCTACTGCCCCTCTTGAACATTGGTGTGAACTGTGCAACTTTCCAGTCTTTGGGTTAGGATCTTTCGTCGAGCGAGCGGTTGTATATGATTGTTATGTATGGAGGTATTGCGTCAGAATACTCTGAAAGGAACATAATTGGTATACAGTCTGGACTGGAAGACTTGCTTTTATTAGGTGATTTAAGTTGCTTCGTTTCTCCGTGGATATCTACTTCTAAGTTACTCATGTTGGCAGCTTTTCTTGATCAAATTCTAGAATATTTACTTCGTCTTCTTTGGTGAAATTTAAGAAATTTTGAAGAGTTGTAGAACAGATACACCATTTTTATTCAGTTTTAATCATTAAAGGTGGAGTGTTTCGCTTGTAAGTCTACGTAGCGTCGTCAGGCCAAACAAGAAGCTGCTGAGGCAAAATAAGCAGCGAGCAGAATACGAGATTACTGAATTTCCGATCAGCTTAGTGGTTGCGTACAGGACTGTATCAACGTCGTTCATAACACCTAACTACGACGGCACTTTGGACAGTAAGTCACAAATTGTTGTGGCAGGCCAAGTACCTTCAACTGAATGCTGCACTCCATATCAAAGCGGCACAGATACATGACACTATTTTTCAGCGCAGTTGTCAAGTGTCTGTAAACAGTGATCGGAACGTTCTGTCAATCGCACAATGCTACGACGCGTTGTACCAGGAAGTGCAATAGCACGGTGGGCGTGCAACAAGAGGACAGGAGACGGTGAAGCAGCGACCAGTTTGCTGTGGACGCCTTGACGAGCGTGAAATGAGTTCCGTGGCGCTGGCTGGGTTCTGAACGAAGCTATCGTGGGCTCACTACCTACCGCAGCCACCCATCCTCTTTTGTTTCAACCCAATCTAGTTCTGCAAGCACCCACTATGTATAAGTGCGTACGCGTGAAAGTGCAGTTCATGGAGGTCCAGTGTGGGCCGCAATTATTGCATGGCATCGAAACTTGGTAGATATGCTAATGAGCTAACGCGGAACCGATTTACGCTGCAAAAATTAGTTCCAGTTTTGGCCGTCAGGCGCAAATGGGGCACTGTATAGCATCTCGTTGTCGTCTCCGGTGCTCATACTGAAGAAATTGTGTAAGCGACGGTTAATAATGAAATCAACAATATGCTTTTGTCACTTGTTTTACCTTTTCTGCCCATGTCCCGTTCCTAATCCATTACATATGGAAACATTTCTATACGTTTTCTTGCAGCCACAGAGTCAGATCTGCACCTGGTGGCCAAAACTGGAACTAATTTTTTCCAGCGTTAATCGGTTCATCATTAACGTCAAGTTCCCTTGCCATACGATTATTACATCCCACATTGGACCTCTGTGAGTAGCTCCACTGTAATTAAAACCGCTCAGTATAAACACAGCCATTGCTAATTAGGTAGCATAAACTCGACGGGTTGCCAATTTTACTTACTTTATTCACGATTGAAAAACATACTTAGATGCTGTTCCAGCAAGATTCGCTTTACAGCCTTCTCTGAAAAGCAAAGAGCCAAGTCTTCAGGTTCTTTTACAAGGTCTCATCTTATAGTAATGTATAGCCGCAACTTTGTTGCCGTCAACATTGATGCAATGTGGTTACAATTCAGCAGTATTGCGGTCTAGGACAGTAATCTTGATGGTGGAGCAGGCTGTTGCAGGAATTGCCGATGTGTGGCCGAAGTGTTGCCAGTGTTGTGTCCCAAGGGTGGAGACCTATGCCTTAAAACGCTTCCCTCTCGTAGTCAACCCTGACTCTTCTTTCTATCTTCAGCGGTGCTGCCTTGCCTAGGAAAATGTCCTTTTTTTATTACAGGCTTCGTATATTACAGGCTTTCACAAACCTGGTCGTAGATTCATTTCATTTATGAAAATCGTTGTTCTCTTATTGTACTGGCGAATCAAAATAATAAGAAAAGGAACATTTGGCCGTATGCGAGTAGGCCGGTTCTATACAAACTCAGTTATGTATACAGGCAGCACATCCATTCCGGCAATCCAGGATCTCCACGATTTTTGTCTATTTTCGACATTGATACTGGCAAGATATCGGTTCCAAGGAATGCAAGACTTTGTAGAATGTTTTAACTTCAGGTCTGAAATCGGATAACAATGACAAAAATGTGTTTTTCATACGACATTATCACAAATTAACAGTTTCCTATTTCTTTCCTTGACTTGTACTGTGAAACCTTTCTTCTTACTAAATTCCATCATTCTTCGCCAACGTTACGTTTTCATGAGTGAGTTTGCGAGTATCAAAATATGCGACAAACGGCCGAATCTTTTGACTGCGTTGACGGAGAAGCTAACGTTTCTAATACCGTCAAGGAACCGTGTACCGTAGTACGTGAGATGAATTTCAACTTGATGATACGCCACCTGTTCCTGAGAAACAGGGGTCTTAACTGATAGATGGATGGACAGCAGACAATCTGACAAAAAAAAAAAAAAATAAACACGTGAGATATAATCACAAATTAACAACTTTTGGATTTTTTTCTTTGGCTGTAGTGTGAAACCTTCCTTCTTACCAAATTTCGTCGTTATAGGTCAATGGGAGGGACCTTGTAGATTTTGATCAGCGAGTTTGCTAGTGTCAAAATTTGTGACATATGTGGCCATATCTTTTGACTGCATTGCTTAGAAGCCTCACATTTTTCATTCCCGGGGGACCGTAGACATCAATATGTGATAGAAATTTCAACAGTATTTCAAACTCATCTACATGAATTCCAAAGCCGTACTAGCAAAACATTGCGAACTTCTGGAACCACTAAGAACCATGTCGGTGAGAAGTCCGCTATAGAAGTAGCCCTGCCGGTATACCAAACTTCTGTATGAAGCCAAACAACTTTTACGATACATTCAAATCCGTCTTCCGACATGCTGGTGTAATTCGGGAAAAGTTTTTTTTTTTTTTTTTTTTTTTTTTACCGTGAAGAAGTTTCACTGTTCTGCACTCCTTACTTTTGACTTCTGAACTGGCAGAAATTGGAAGATTTCAGGAAATGGTTTGTGTATCACCACTGCCATATAATAATAATAATAATAATAATAATAATAATAAGACTGTGTGAGTCCTACAGTAATGTAGTACCCATTACAATAGTTATTGTTGTATTGTACTGATTGTACTGTCAATTAGTTTGTTTATCTGTTGCAGTTTCTCTTCCATTGCGGGAAGTATCTGCAACTCAGAAAAGGCATTTTAACGAGATGTTTAAGCATATGTGACGCATAAGTCTCAATTTTACTGTCCTAGATTCATATATATTATAAAGTGTCTGCAGCGGGTGGACTACACGATGCAGATGATGATGATGATGATTATTATTATTTTGGTTTGTGGGGTGCTCAACATCGTGACGAAGATGATGTTCGCATATATGTTTCACACGCTGTAACCACCACACTCTGTGACGTGTAATGTTCGTATTTTAAAAAAAATGTAATTATTGCTAACTTAATTTATAACTAATTGGTAACTTCATTTAATTTGGTGACAGAAACACAACTGAACTCCTTTCATTTTACCCGTCAGGAGTAAATATCCCCAAGTTCGGAACAACTCCTCTAGCAGCTAAGCAGTATTTGCTTGATGCATTTTTTAGTTTTCTTCTGGTCAAGGTAAACAGGATACACTGTAAACTTACAAAGCAGATCGTTAATAAAAGAGGCAGCAGTTATGCTGAAATGGTAAGCGTGCTGACAACATATTAGAAAGAAGATCTGTATGAAACCAATCTAGTGCTGATGACCGCAACCGCAAGATTACAAAGAATTTCACTTTCATTTTCCTTATAAACCGAAGTGACATGTGATTTTATGCCGTCACACGTAAGCTGCAGAAGAAATATTATTGGCCTAAGTTCACGGACAGATTAATATACAGTGCAAGTAGTGTAAAGCGTGACATTGACACTATGCCTTGCAGCTACTTCTATAGTGTCCACGAAAAAAGTGAGAAAGTAAAATGAAGTTTTCTATTCGTATATAAACCGGACTGTCGCATAGACTAAACCCCTCTTTTTATGAAACAGCAGTCTAACGGTGTCTCGTCACGTCCTGGATAACTGCCGCCTCGGAACATAGTCGCTACACGAGCGAATATTCAGAGGGTATTCGAATCTCGGACATAATGACATCCCAGACCTCTCGCCACATAATGGAGGATGGTCATCATTCCTGCCTGAAAACAAATTAAAATCCAATTTCTTTGCTGGTGAAGCCCTGCAGAGTAAATACAGAATTGCACAATATGCCAGGCCCTCGGGCCGCCACCATTACCTTTTGTTGAGAACAGTGTCTCGCTTCGCCTAAGGCTGGTCAAAGTACAGGGTGATTCAAAAAGAATACCACAACTTTAAAAATGTGTATTTAATGAAAGAAACATAATATAACCTTCTGTTATACATCATTACAAAGAGTATTTAAAAAGGTTTTTTTTCACTCAAAAACAAGTTCAGAGATGTTCAATATGGCCCCCTCCAGACACTCGAGCAATATCAACCCGATACTCCAACTCGTTCCACACTCTCTGTAGCATATCAGGCGTAATAGTTTGGATAGCTGCTGTTATTTCTCGTTTCAAATCATCAATGGTGGCTGGGAGAGGTGGCCGAAACACCATATCCTTAACATACCCCCATAAGAAAAAATCGCAGGGGGGTAAGATCAGGTCTTCTTGGAGGCCAGTGATGAAGTGGCTGCGAACAAATGCTTGCTGGATGCGTGCTACATTTTCATCACTCGTTCTCGGCCGTCCAGAACTTTTCCCTTTGCACAAACACCCATCCTCTGTAAACTGTTTATACCAACGTTTAATACACCACCTATCAGGAGGTTTAACACCATACTTCGTTCGAAATGCACGCTGAACAACTGTCATCGATTCACTTCTGCCGTACTCAATAACACAAAAAGCTTTCTGTTGAGCGGTCGCCATCTTAGCATCAACTGACGCTGACGCCTAGTCAACAGCGCCTCAAGCGAACAAATGTACAACTAAATGAAACTTTATAGCTCCCTTAATTCGCCGACAGATAGTGCTTAGCTCTGCCTTTTGTCGTTGCAGAGTTTTAAATTCCTAAAGTTGTGGTATTCTTTTTGTATCACCCTGTATTTGCAGCCGGTAACCAGTCAGTTGTCGGAGGAGCGCCTACCAAACTTCGTGATGTCATTCCAGATCCAGTTGTCAAACGACACTGTTCTCATATTTATTATACAGGGTGTTTCAAAATGCCTGCTAAAGTCTTCTAGGGGTTATAGAAGGAAATTAGCAGAAAATTTTTTTATAAGAAACCCATGTCCGGAAATAGAGCGTTTGGATGTAAAATAAGTTTCAAGGTCACGTCACTTTCGAATTTCTCGTTTCACGGCACTCGCGCAGCGGAGATAATGAGCTCTGACTTGTGTCCTCTTCTGGTGAAATTTGGTGCCAATGCGACATCGTTTACCCACCTTACAACTAACGTGGACTTCTGAGCTATGGTCCTTTTTCCGCAAGTGTTGACATCTTGCTCTTCGAAGCTTAGCTGAGCTCAAAGTGACGTCACAGGCGGCCACGCTTCTGCACCCTTACAGAGGAATGTTGTGGGCACATCGAGCCAAATTTCAAATTTCTGCCTCTCAGTGGGAGACAGTTACAGAGTCTCGAAAAAATGATCCTTTGTGATGCACAGTGTAAATAGTGCCGTGTCCTTCAGAACATGCGGGACACAGCCTACGCAGCGCCGAGCTACCTGTAACCCAGGCCCAGCATAGTTACGTCAGATTCAAGAGAGTTCGCACGTTACAAAGATTACCCTATATTGTAGCGTCTGTGGTGATCTAAATTACGATCCGAAGTTCCGAAGAAACTTTGCATCGTCATTTAGAATATCACAGGCACTGCAATAACGTATTTATCAGCCGACGTCGGGCAAGCGACAGTCAAGTAAAATGTCTTCCCAGTACGTCGATATACATAATGGATGTACGAGTACAGGTTGTAGACGCATGGCTGACGAGATGTAGAAGTTTGGGGTCGGCTGTGAGTCGTGCACGGATATCCAAATGGTAAGGCGACTTCTGGCGTTTAGCGGGAAATCCGGGTTCGAGTCCCGGCCCGGCACAAATTTTCATTGTCGTCATTCCATCCTACAGCTGATAGTTGTGCATATTCGCAATTGCGAGTACATTTAATGTATTACAAAGATTGCGATGTGCATCCTCCGTAAGTCACACAATTAGTTCCCAAGTGGACATCCATCCACCAGTCTTCAATACAAGCAAAGACACGGCTCCACTCACCAGGCACCTCAAAACAATCGTCAGACAGTATCAGCGACTGTCTCAGGTCTCACCCACAGCTGCCGTCAAAAAGAGCCAAACTGGACATCATACAAGTGATGTGAGTCATTGTAAACTGGATTTAGGACTACAACGGTGTTTAAACAGAGATCAGTGGTAGGGAATATTGAACTAAATTGCCACGCATGATGTTCATATTTCAGTTCAGTGCTGTAAAACTTCTTTTAATAAAGCACCGTAAATTCTTTATAATTTGTGTTCCAATCTGTTTTTGTCGGAGTGTTATCCAATCCTATTTGGCCTCATGACGAATCTGTATAGCTACAGCGAGCAAGTAATCCATCTCGTAGCAGCAACTACTGTACTTTGAGTGGTAGGGAAATCTCTACCCTTTATATTTGTATCGTTGACGCCAACTGCATTTGATGAATACACCCGAAAAGGTACGAGAAATACATGGATAGTGTTGACAATGTGTGTGTGTGTGTGTGTGTGTGTGTGTGTGTGTGTGTGTGTGTGTGTGTGTTTTGGGCGGGCGCTCAACGTCGAAGTCATCAGCGCCCTGACACACATGAAAAGAAACGAATGTGGACAAATTTAGTAAAATGGAAGCATACACGCAAAGAAAGCGGGAAAAGATGAAAGATCAGAATGAAATTTTCACTCTGCGGCGGAGTATGCGCTAATATAAAACTTTCCTGGCAGATTAAAACTGTGTGCCGGTCCGAGACTCGAACTCGGGAACTTTGCCTTTCGCGGGCAAGAGTTCTACCAACTGAGCTACCGAAGAACGAGTCACTCCCCGTGCTCACAGTTTTAATTCCTCCAGTACCTCGTCTCCTACCTTCCAATCTTCGCAGAATCTCTCCTGCATATATACATTTACATGCATATATACATTGTATACATTTACATGCATATATACATTGTATATATTTACATGCATATATACGTTGTATGCTGGAGAGCTTCTGCGAAGTTTGGAAGGTAGGAGACGAGGTACTGGAGGAATTAAAACTGTGAGCACGGGGAGTGACTCGTTCTTCGGTAGCTCAGTTGGTGGAGCACTTGCCCGCGGAAGGCAAAGGTCCCGAGTTCGAGTCTCGGTCCGGCACACAGTTTTAATCTGCCAGAAAAAATATCAAGATGAAAAACGTTGTATAAGAAAATAAAACGTAAGGAAAACGAGAAAGGAGCGTCAAGGATGCCGCAGGAAATTGTCACCGACTGGCCACTTACATAAAATATGGACGTGCCAGTCGCCCTGTGAAGAAATTAAGACCCTCTCCCTAAAATCTTGGTAAAAAACATTGGACAAGTCACAGAACTTTAAAACCTTAACCACATTCGTTTGAGTATTTACTAAAATAGGTGGCAGATCCGCCGGCAAGTGAGCCTCGGCCCGCTGGTCAGAAAATAAAACGCAATCCAATAAAACGTGGCGCACAGTGACCTGGACGCCGCAAGCACCACACATTGGAGGGTCCTCTCGCCGGAGCAGGAAGCCATGCGTCATAGGACTGTGGCCTACACGAAGCCGAGTGAAGAGAACCTCGTCCCGTCCCGTCGACGCAGTTTTTGTGACTATTATTTCAAACTGCTGCATAAATTTCTTACAGCATTCACAATAAACATACCGTTTAGTGCATTTCTCTATCGATCTTTGTTTTCGAGATATTTAATTTTGAAATCAGGGAGCCTTTTTCTGGACACCCTGTAGCTATCTGAACTCCTTGCCAGACAACAGTCAAGCGCACACCTAGCAGACTTATACGAAATCTTACTCTGAGTGAAACGGGCTTAGCGAAACGAAATTCAGTGTACTCACAGCCAGCCTTCTTCCAGGGCGACGCTAAGTCGGCAGCGCACGAGCGGCGGCTGCTGGAAGTACACCAACATCCTATGGCCGTCGTCCGCTGGTGACGTGGGGGTCTCGGTGGACGGTGACGACGACGAAGACGAAGAATCTGACGACGTCGACGACGACGCGGCTGAGGATGACGCGGGTGACGACGGAGCCGACGTCACAGACGGCGCTGCCTCCCGCTCCTCTCGCTTTTGCTCGCCGTCGGACGTTTCGGCGTCGGCACGACGCGCCTTCTTCGGGAGCACCATCTGCTCGGCCGAGACGCGCAGCTTGTCCACGACGCGGGCGCACGCCTCCCGCAGCGCGGTCTTGGTGTAGCTGGCCGCCAGCCTGGACGCCGGGTGGACCACCGTCGCCACCAGCACCTTGACCAGGTTCTTGTTCTTCTTCCAGAAGTCGCCAGGTCCGTCCTCCACCGCGCTCGCTTCGGTGTTCATCACAGACGCGGCGCCAGAGGGCCGAAGGAGAGCAGCGGCGCGGTACTACACGCTAATGACTTAATGCGCCGCCGTAATAGTACTCTTGCTGCCGGCACTGGGATCCCGCCGCGCTGATGATATTGTTCTCGGCTGCCTCGCCGACACAAACAGCTCCTGCGGACTCCCTGCGGTGGGCGCTGCGCCGCAGAAGAGGCCGGTAATGATGATGGATCAGTCACACGTACCTCACGGCCGGCGCGCTACCGTTGTAAAGAGCGGCTGCCAGTGGGAGGCTGGGCTGATTAGAAAGACGTGCCACAGCAACAGGGGGCTCCCCGGCAGCTGCTGGATGCGTCGCTGCCGTGCTGCTGGAGGCTGCTCTGGGCGGCTTCTGTGACGGAGCGGTCAGGCTGCGGGCCCCGCGCCAGTGCTTCCGGGCCTGTAGAGGAGAGACGTCAAAAAATGGTACAAATGGCTCTGAGCACTATGGGACTTAACATCTAAGGTCATCAGTTCCCTAGAACTTAGAACTACTTAAACCTAACTAACCTAAGGACATCACACACATCCATGCCCAGGGCAGGATTCGAACATGCGACCGTAGCGGTCGCGCGGTTCCAGACTGCAGCGCCTAGAACCGCATGGCCACCGGGGCCGGCGGAGAGACGTCCAACTAATACAGTCGCTCAGAAAGGCGCGCACAAAATACGACAGCTAGCTGCTGTCTAATAACACTCCACAACGTTTCGTATCACCTATAATGCACAGACCGAAAATGTCGTCTACCGATCTGCCAGAAAATCCTGTTAAGTTTTGATCTTAATTTAAATCGGTAAACGGATCAAAGACATCTGTTGACACAGTTCATGGCCATAATTACAGAACAACAGAGACAAGGCAGAAATAGTAAATTGCTCTTTCAAAAAATATTTCATTTCAGAAAATCGTACAGTGATTTATTCTTTAAATCGTGACAAGAATGTCAAATTGACAGATATAGAAATAATTTGACCGTGGTTTAGGAAATCAACTGAAATTGCTCAAAATAAGGAAGACGACTGGACCTGATGGGGTTCCTAGCCAACTCTGCAAAGAATACGCTAAAGAGCTTGCTCCAGTTATAGCTGCAGTTCACATTAAGAAAAGAGAAACTTGATATTTAGGTTAATGGCTTGAATGATTTACAAAAAAAAAAAAAAAAAAATGGCTCTGAGCACTATGGGGCTCAATTTCTGAGGTCATCAGTCCCCTAGAACTTAGAAGTACTTAAACCTAACTAACCTAAGGACATCACACACATCCATGCCCGAGGCAGGATTCGAACCTGCGATCGTAGCGGTCTCACGGTTCCAGACTGTAGCGCCTAGAACCGCACGGCCACTCTGGCCGGCAATGATTTATAAAAAAAAGTTAAAGATACATCTACATCTACACCTACATCCATACTCCGCAAGCCACCTGACGGAGTGAGGCGGAGGGTACCTTGAGTACCTCTATCGGTTCCCCCTTCTATTCCAGTCTCGTATTGTTCGTGGAAAAGGAAGATTGTCTGTATGCCTCTGTGTGGGCTCTAATCTCTCTGATTTTATCCTCATGGTCTCTTCGCGAGATATACGTAGGAGGGAGCAATATACTGCTTGGCTCCTCGGAGAAGGTATGTTCTCGAAACTTCAACAAAAGCCCGTACCGAGCTACTGAGCGTCTCTCCTGCAAAGTCTTCCACTGGAGTTTATCATCTCCGTAACGCTTTCGCGATTACTAAATGATCCTGTGACGAAGCGCGCTGCTCTCCGTCGGATCTTCTCTATCTCTTCTATCAACCCTATCTGGTACGGATCCCACACTGCTGAGCAGTATTCAAGCAGTGGGCGAACAAGCGTACTGTAACCTACTTCCTTTGTTTTCGGATTGCATTTCCTTAGGATTCTTCCAATGAATCTCAGTCTGGCATCTGCTTTACCGACGATCAACTTTATGTGATCATTCCATTTTAAATCACTCCTAATGCGTACTCCCAGATAATTTATGGAATTAACTGCTTCCAGTTTCTGCCTGCTATATTGTAGGTAAATGATAAGCGATCTTTCTTTCTATGTGTTAGCAGCGCATTACACTTGTCTACATTGAGATTCAATTGCCATTCCCTGCACCATGCGTCAATTCGCTGCAGATCCTCCTGCATTTCAGTACAACTTTCCATTGTTACAACCTCTCGATATACCATAGCATCATCCGCAAAAAGCCTCAGTGAACTTCCGATGTCATCCACAAGGTCATTTATGTATATTGTGAATAGCAACGATCCTACGACACTCCCCTGCGGCACTCCTGAAATCACTCTTACTTCGAAAGACTTCTCTCCATTGAGAATGACATGCTGCGTCCTGTTATCTAGGAACTCCTCAATCCAATCACACAATTGGTCTGATAGTCCATATGCTCTTACGACTGTGGGGAACTGTATCGAACGCCTTGCGGAAGTCAAGAAACACGGCATCTACCTGGGAACCCGTGTCTATGGCCCTCTGCGTCTCGTGGACGAATAGCGCGAGCTGGGTTTCACACGATCGTCTTTTTCGACACCCATGCTCATCCCTACAGAGTAGATTACTAGTCTCCAGAAAAGTCATTATACTCGAACATAATACGCGTTCCAAAATTCTACTACTGATCGACGTTAGACATATAGGTCTATAGTTCTGCACATCTGTTCGACGTCCCTTCTTGAAAACGGGGATGATCTGTGCCCTTTTCCAATCCTTTGGAACGCTACACTCTTCTAGAGACCTACGGTACACCGCTGCAAGAAGGGGGGCAAGTTCCTTCGCGTATTCTGTGTACAATCGAACTGGTATCCCATCAGGCCCAGCACAACAAAGAGAAGGCAGAAATAGTAAATTCCTCTTTCAAAAAATATTTCATTGCAGAATATCGTACAGGGATTTATTCTTTAAATCGTGACAACAACGTCAAATTGACAGCTGTAGAAATAATTTGACCGTGGGTTAGGAAATCGAATGAAATCGCTCAAAATAAGGATGACGACTGGACCTGATGGGGTTCCTAGCCAACTCTGCAAAGAGTACGCTAAAGAACTTGCTCCAGTTCTAGCAGCAGTGCACAGTAAGAAAAAGAAACTTGACATTTAGGTTAATGGCTTGAATGATCTACAAAAAAAAAAAAAAATTGTAGATACAGCTGATTTATCCAGATTTTTGTTAACTTCATACGTAATATATCTACATCAATACTACGAAAGCCGGCTGACGGTTTGTGGTGGAGGTTACGTATCATGTAAAGTACAGCTAGAGGCAGGATACTTGCGATAAAAACCGAAACGCCTATCTACTGAAAATTCGGTCTACCTATCCCACGGAAAATCCTGTTAAGGTTTGACCTTATGTTAAATCAGTAAATGGATCAAAGTCATCTTAGCATACTCTTCGACATCATAATGATATCGAAACGAAGGATTTTGGAAAAACCAACATTCCTCTTACAAAGACGTTGAGGTATTGTAAATAATTTTATTAATTTTTTGTTTTGTCTTTAACACAGTCACTCTTTTGGAAATTTGTGCTAAGGTCCTATGGGTCCAAACTGAGGAAGTCATCGGTCCCTAGGCTTACACACTACTTAATCTATCTGAAACTAACCAACTAAGGACAAAACACACACCCATGCCCGAGGGAGGACTCGAACCTCCGACGGTGGGAGCCGCGCGAACCGGGTCAAGGCGGCCCAGACAACGCGGACAGTCACTTTTCCATGACATAATCAATGACCAACTTCAGACGCTATAATATAAAATAGAAACACTTAAAACATGAAACAAGTGCAATTACAGTCACTAGGACTACTTGTGAGCTTCGTAAAGCGCTGTTAACATGCATACGGTTCATAGCTTTGGGCGGCATTTGATGAACAAGTGTTCATGCGTTGTCAGCTAAACATAAAATCAGAAACCAGGGAATTATGCATATACTCCAAGTGCACTTTTCCTTCCCCAGTCCCGGGTTCGATTCCCGGCGGGGTCAGGGTTTTTCACCTGCCTCAAGATGACTGGGTGTTTGTGCTGCCCTCATCATTTCATCATCATTCCTGAAAGTGGCGAGTTTGGACTGAGTAACGATGGTAATTTGTAAAGGCCCTGATAACCGCGCAGTTGAGCGCCCTACAAACCAATCATCATCATAATCATAATCATCATCATCATCATCATCATCATCATCATCATCATCATCATCATCATCATCATCATCATCATCATCATCATCTCATCATCATTTTCCTTCCACATTGTTTTTGCTAGATGCGAGCGTGTCGCACTGAGCTGTCCGGATAGCTTATGCGCTTGCTAAAATCTACGCATCTAACGCAAACACCTTGCAGCCGAAAGTATAGTGCCAGCGAGCTGCAATGAGCAACTCCCCTGATTGTCCATTCCGTGTCAGCTCTATTAAGTTCATGCGCTGTGGCCTAAACATCTTGCAGCCGGAAGTGCAGCGCCACTGGGCATTGAAAAATATGCCAAAAAGATCTTAATTTGTTCTAAATAGGTTTTACTGTTTTAACGACCTGAATTTACTTTCATATTTGACGAATAACAGATTGACATTTGCGGTATCGATAGCTTCGATGCCACCGCGTAAGTGCAAGTTCTTAGGTTGGTACTACGAGAGTGGAAGATCTTCGCCGACCACAGCGCCCTCTAGCCGGCGCAGTGCAGCTCTACGAGCGCCGCTCCAGATTCAGCCCATTTTGCTCACGAGCAGACGACCAACTAACGTTGTTCCATTTTCATAGTGGGCGAGCCACTACAGACTTTGCCGGTGTTAGCTTTGATACATCCGGCTTCGCACCTACGTGCTCCTCAGTACAAAGTTGTGTATTCATTGTGTCGTGATATAGTAAATCCACTTTTACTTTAACTGCAGTACCGAGGGCAGACCAAGGAGAAGGTACCTGGATTCGGTTAAGAATGATTTTGAAGTAATAGGTTTAACATCAGAAGAGGCACCAATGTTAGCACTGAATAGGGGATCATGGAGGAATTTTATAAGGGGGGCTATGCTCCAGACTGAACGCTGAAAGGCATAATCAGTCTTAAATGATGATGATGATGATGATGATGCAGTACCGAGAGTTGTACCTCACCTGCTCCTTCTAGCTTCCTACATTCGGCCTACCCTTCAGTTTTCAGGAGCAGACCCACGCGCCGACGTCCAGGCGGGATACAAAGCACATAACTGTAACAAGTCTCACATTTTACCGTTTTTACGATTGAAGATTGTCATATAGAGGACGCACGCAAAGATTGGGGAAGAAAAAGTACACACGGTTGAAGGTATATAATTCTCTGATTTCTGATTATACATTTAGTTGGCAACGCATGAATACTTTTTCGTCAAATGCCGCCGATATGTATCAAGCATATGGGCGGCATGTTAATTGCACTTTACTAAGCTCACAACTAGATCTAGTGAAAATAACTGGACTTCTTTCAGGTGTTAATTTAAGTTTTTCTGTTCTCTGTTGCAGCATCTGAAAATGGCCTGTGAATGCCGAAACTGGCTGTGAATGTATCATAAAAAAGTGATTGCGACAAAGCTTAAAGAAAAAGAATGAAGTTTAACGGAGAGAAGGCAGAAATACTAAATTTTGTTTTCCAAAATTTTGTCACTGCAGAATATCGCACTGTGATTCATCCTTTAAATCGTTACAAGAACGTCAAAATGACATATGTGACGTCATAGAGAAAATCGGCTGAAATCGCTCAAAATAAGAAAGACGACTGGACCCGATAGGATTGCTATGCAACTCCACATGGAGTATGCTGAAGAACTTGCTCCCGTTCTAGCAGCAGTGCACCGTAATCTACGTCTACATCAGCACTCCCCAATCCACATGAACGGTGTCTGGCCGAGGATGCTTCTGGTAGCACTATCTGATCCCTCCTTCGTTATTCAATTCGCTAATGGCTCGTGGGGATGAATATTTGTCGGTAAACCTCCGTATTAAATCTTTCTCGAATTTTCTCGTTGTGGACATTTCGCGGGGCGTACGTGAGAGGAGGTAATACGTTTTCCCATTCTTCCTGCAAAGTATTCTCTCTCCCCGCGGTGCACAACGCTTCTCTTGTAGCGTCTGCCACTGCAATTTGTTGAGCACCTCTCCAGTGCTGTAAGCTGTGGATGAAGGAACTGTAATTCATCCTATTCTTCCCATGAATCTCAATCTCGCAACTGCTTTTTCCTACTATTTGGTTTATGTGGTCATTCTATGTGAAGTATCTCTGGATAGTTACTCCTAGACATTTTATTGTAGGTGCTCTTTCCAGCAATTTGTCATCAGTGATGTAGCTATACAGTAGCGGATTTGTATTCCTATGTATGCACAATATGTCATTTAGGTTCAGGGTCAACTGCCAGAGCCTGCACCAGTCATCAGTCCTCTGTAGGTTCCTCTGCACATCATTAGTGTCTTCTGGCGCTGCTACGTTTTATACGCAAACGCATCATCCACAGCCCTAAAGAGCTTCCGACGCCTTGTACTGGATCATTTATATACAGTGTAAACAGTAAAGGACGCCGAACGAGGTGGCGCAATGGTTAGCACACTGGACTCGCATTCGGGAGGACGACGGTTCAAACCCCCGTCCGGTTATCCTGATTTAGGTTTCCCGTTATTTCCCTAAATCGCTCCAGGCAAATGCCGGAATGGTTCCTTTAAAGTGCACGGCCGACTTCCTTCCCCGTCCATACCTAATCCGATGAGACCGATGACCTCACAGTTTGGTCTCCTCCCCCCAAATCAACCCAAGCCCCAACAGTAAAAGTCCCATCACAGTTCCTTGGGGCACCCACGAAATTACTGTCACAGTTACCTATTTTGCTCCGTCAAGAGCGACGTGTTGTATTTTGTTTGTGAAGAAGTCTTGAATCAATTCGTAAATTACAATGAAACACGAGTGCAAACGCGCGAGGAAAGAAAACGATTGAGAAAATCTTATAAAAATTACGGAGGAAATATACTTTAAAAGACTGTTTTGCGAATCCCTATGACAATGAAACAGAGAGTAAAGTGTTATTTTGTGTAACACCGGACGTTTTTCTATTTTAAAAGCGAGAAATATAACGTGTTGCATTTTTTATTTAATTTTATTACGTATAAAGTTACGTTTACAAAGCCCGCTCGGCTAGCAGCGCGGTCTAACGCGCTGAATCCCGGGCGGGAAGGCGTGCCGGTCCCCGGCACGAATCCGCCCGGCGGACTAGTGTCGAGGTCCGGTGTGTCGGCCTGTCTGTGGATGGTTTTTAAAGCGGTTTGGCACCTACCTTCGCCAATGCGGGCTGGTTCCCCTTATTCCGGCTCAGTTACACTGTGTCGGCGACTGCTGCGCAAACACCGTTACCACGTACGCGTACACCATCATTACTCTACCATGCAATCATTTTGGGTTACACTCGTCTGGTATGAGACGTTCCCGAGGAGGGGGACGGGAGAAGGATTGGGGGGGGGGGGGGAGGGAGGGGGTGTCCACTGGGGGCCGAATCGCACAATACCCCTGGGTTCGGTGTGGGGCGGCGGTGAGGTGGGTGGACTGCTGTAGTCTGTTGTGGGGCTGTGAACCACTGAGGGCTACGGCGGGACGAAGCCTCTCCGTCGTTTCTAGGTCCCCGGTTCAATACATATACACATACATACGTCTACAAAAATTTGTAGAAATCAGCTCCACCTTCACTTTTTTTGCAAATCATACATTCACGCCATTAACCTAATCATCCAATTTACATTTTATTGTATTACACGCGAAGCTCCTGTTTCAGAATAACACAGGTGTATTCTGTGGCAACTGTTGCACTTCTGCTCTTTAATTTCTGTCCTTTACATCTCAAACCGATCACATACAACGATGTCCTGCAGAAAGAATTAAAATGAGTTTATGCTATTTAAAAATAAATATATATACATCTAAAGTTTGTGGATATGGAATTTACACTCGTTTTATTACTTTTCCTGTATCGATCTGAGCCGCCTGTGGACTGCGTACCGGTATCTAACTACTTCGGATTTAACTTTATTTCCCCAACAATTTTTCATTCGATGAGGGTGATATGTTCTGGAACTTCTGATCAAATCGCTCTAGTTTTCTTTTTTGGTTCTCTCAGGAGATGGGAATCTAAAACCTCCTTGTGAAAATATCTCTGTTCAGAATTTCATTTTCTTCAATCTTCATCTCTTTCAGATCATTTGTGATTTCTTCGAGCCACAAGCACCGTTAGGTTTTTTTTCCAATTGATACGTTCAAAAATTCTCCTGTATACCCTTTTTTTCATTCGTGGGAACGAAATGACCTTAAAACATCAGTCCACGTTTTCTCATCGTTTCTGTAGTTTTCAGTCTCTCCGACTGTTTTAAGACACCTTTTTCTCACGAACGAGTAGACGTATCAAGTTAAAATTTATGTGCATACTAAGGTCTACTGTCCCTTGACGGTGAAAAAACTTTAAACTTGTAAGTCAATACAAGCAAAAGACACGCTCATTTTTTATTCTTGCAAAGGCGCTCATTAAAACCTGTACAATACTTCTAGTTGATCCAGGATCATGAAATTTGGCAAGAAGCGAAAAAACACGAAAATTGTTCATCTGTAATCATATTAGTTAAATACCACATTTTTCCATTAGAAACTTAGACTGCATTCGTAATCCGTGAAGAATCTTAGGATCTACTGCAGGAATTTTGACCTGGTTTTCAGTAGTAGACAGAGTAACTCATTAAGAAGGCCCATGTATATAATTTACAAATATTTCGTGCTATTTGGCTGAGCTACGCTTAGATGAAGTCCCCTGTCACTGTGAAAACGATGCCTTTGACACCGAGCGGAGGTAGGCAGAAAGCCACTCGACTACCGCACCACGCCGGCGATAACATCGCAGCCCCTTTACGAGCTGCTCACACTGCATACAAACAACAGTACCTGACGGTTTATGAGTGCGACACGTATGGCATCTGTAATCGTTCAGAGCAAAGTAATGCTGGTAACTGATGGAAGATCGCTCTTCCATTGTTTAGTATGAGGTACCGATAGACCATAAAACATCCGCTGAAGCATTCCACGGAACAATTCGACATTTGCGTAACAATAGCCCTTCTCTGGAGACTTCCGTCAAATTTTATCAGTAATCGCGACAGGGACGAGAGAAGACGAAGTCAACGCATCTGCAGTTGCCAATTTTCATAGCACCTTAATAAAATTCTAAAATTGATAAAATAAACGACAAATTACAATAGCGAATGGGAAATTACGGATAAACTTAGAATTAAATATTCTCTACAGTCTTAGAATCTCTGAAACCAATATCTTGACAGTATTTATATCGGTAACAGATGAAAATCGCCTAGGTTATCGATTCTCTGCATGGATGAACTGTCTATATATAGGATGACAATTACTGAATTTTGTGAAAAAAACGTAAATTAGTTGGAAACTATCGCGTGCATGTATTTTATTCAATACGTTAACGTCTTTACCAATATTCGGATTTAGGCTATGACATGTTCGGTGTGCCCTCCACCATTGGCGATGATGTGTCGCAGACGAATGGTGAAATTCTGCATGACCCGCTGAAGTATCGGAAAACTGACGCTCTCCATGACATCCAGAACAGCTGTTTACAACTCAGCAATGGTTTTGGGGTTATTGCTGCACACCTTCCCCTTAATACAGTCTCACAAAAAGGAGTTGCATGTGTTGAGATCCGGGGAATATGCAGGCCAATCGGGGCCGATGCCAGTGGCCTCTGGGTAGCCCAGTTAAGAATGAAGTCCCCAAAGTGCTCCTCCAGCACATCAAACGATCCACTGCTTCGATCGGATCGAGCTCTGCCTTGCATCAACCACATCTTGTCGAAATCAGGGTCACTTCGGATAATGGGGATGAAGTCATCTTCCAACACCTTCACGTACAGTTGGGTACTCACCGTGCTGACAAGGAATATCGCACCGATTATTCCGTGACTGGACATTGGACACCATACAGTCACCCCTTGAGGGTGAAGAGATTTCTCGATCGCGAAATGTGGATTCCCAGTCCCCCAAATGCACCAATTTTGATTACTGACGAACCGATCCAAATGAAAGTGGGCTTCGTCGTAAAGCAAACCATAATGCGCGTACTAATTCCAATCGTGCCACACGGCCAACCGTGCAGTTTGAACGTTCTAACGCAAACTGTTCACAAGTTATGACGATTTTATTTCACATAACTGTCACCCTTAAGTTTGTACGGAAACGTCGGAGCGTGAGAAACTGGCACTTGTCCGGTTTTTTCTATTTTTCGTTGTTGTTGTTGTTGTTGTTGTTGTTGTTGTTGTGATCTTCAGTCCAGACACTGGTTTGATGCAGCTCTCCATGCTACTCTATCCTGTAGAACCTTCTTCATCTCCCAGTACCTACTGCAACCTACAAGCTTCTGAATATGCTTAGTGTATTCATCTTTTGGTCTCCCTGTACGATTTTTACCGTCCACGCTGCCGTCCAAAACTAAATTGGTGATTCCTTGATGCCTCAGAACATGTCCTACCAACCGATCCCTTCTTCTAATCAAGTTGTGCCACAAATTTTCTATTTTTCGTTGTTGTTGTTGTGGTCTTCAGTCCTGAGACTGGTTTGATGGAGCTCTTCATGCTGCTCTATCCTGAGCAAGCTTCTTCATCTCCCAGTACCTACTGCAGCCTACATCCTTCTGAATCTGCTTAGTGTATTCATCTCTTGGACTCCCTCTACGATTTTTACCCTCCACGCTGTCCTTCAATACTAAATTGGTGATCCCTTGATGCCTCAGAATATGTCCTACCAACCAGTCCCTTCTTCTCGTCAAGATGTGCCACAAACTCCTCTTCTCCCCAATTCTATTCAATACCTCCTCATTAGTTATGTGATCTACCCATCTAATCTTCAGCATTCTTCTGTAGCACCACATTTCGAAAGCTTCTCTTCTTGTCCAAACTATTTATGCTGTTAACAAATGTCTCTTCTTCCGAAACGCTTTCCTTGCCATTGCCAGCCTACATTTTATATCCTCTCTACTTTGACCATCATCAGTTATTTTCTTCCCCAAATAGCAAATCTCGTTTACTACTTTAAGTGTCTCATTTCCTAATCTAATTCCCTCACAATCGCCCGATTTAACTCTACTACATTCCATTATCCTCGTTTTGCTTTTGTTGATGTTAATCTTATATACTCCTTCCAAGAAGCTGTCCATTCTGTTCAACTGCTGTTCCAAGTCCTTTGCTGCCTCTGAAAGAATTACGATGTCATCGGCGAACCTCAAAGTTTTTATTTCTTCTCCATGGATTTTAATGCCTGCTCCGACCTTTTCTTTGGTTTCCTTTACTGCTTGCTCAATATACAGATTGAATAGCATCGGGGATAGACTACAACCCTGTCTCACTCCCTTCCCAACCACTGCTTTCCTTTCATGCCCCTCGACTCTTATAAGTGCTATTTTTCGTGTCTTAGTCGAATTCCCGTGAAATAATATGAGAAATCTCTTTGGGAGCCATGCCAGAATGCTCGGATGGAGTTCGGAAACACAGCCGTTTCGATGACGAATGTACTTTCAACAGAAGAGCCACCTCGTATGGTTGCAGCTTAGCGAGTACGTTTCAGCGAGAGGGCGGCGCATCCCAGCGGCGCCGTGGCCGACATTCGGCGACCTGGTGTGCGTGTCGCGAGAGCAGGGGCGGGCTTCGCGGCGGCCGCCCCCGGAATGTGGGCTACGGTGACGCAACCAGGATGTGATCCGGCGAGCAGCGCGCCCCGCCCTCGGGACACGAAGCTGCCAGGCGCTCGGCACCGCCGCTGTCTGTCGCCTCCTATCCTTCCCTCCAGACCCCGGTAACCCAACTGCGGAATATAATACCAGCTTTACAACTCGATTAAAAAAAAATCCTAGCAAACAGAACACAGGAAATGCTGAAGGTAGCGTAGATAAAACGTAAGGAGAAACGGTTGTCTACACTGAAGAACGAAAGAAACTGGTACACCTGCCTAATATCGTGTTAGGGCCCCCGCCAGCTCGTAGAAGTGCCGCAACACGACGTGGCATGGACTCCACTAATGTCTGAAGTAGTGCTGGAGGGATCCATGCCGGCCGCGGTGGCCGAGCGGTTCTAAGCGCTTCAGTCCGGAACCGTGCGACTGCTACGGTCGCAGGTTCGAATCCTGCCTCGGGCATTGACGTGTGTGATGTCCTTAGGTTAGTTAGGTTTAAGTAGTTCTAAGTTCTAGGGGACTGATGACCACAGATGTTAAGTCCCATAGCGCTCAGAGCCATTTGAACCATTTTTTGAGGAACCCATCAACCCTGCATAGCTGTCCATAAATGCGTAAGACTACGAGGGAGTGGAGATCTCTTCTGAACAGCACGTTTCAGACATCCCCAGATATGCTCAATAATGCTCATGTCTGGGGAGTTTGGTGGCCAGCGGAAGAGTTCAAACTCAGAAGAGTGTTCCTGGAGCCACTCTGTAGCAATTCTCGACGTGTGGGGTCTACCATTGTCCTGCTGAAATTGCCCAAATACGTCGGAATGCACAATGTACCTGAATGCAGGTGATCAAACAGGATGCCTACGTACGTGTCACCCGTCAGAATCGTATCTGGAAGTTTCGGGGGTCCCATACCACTCCAACTGCATACGTCCCACACCGTTACAGAGACTCCACCAGCTTGAACAGTCCCCTGCTAAAATGCAGATTCCATGGATTCATGAGGTTGTCTCCATACCCGTACATGTCCATCCGTTCGATACAATTTCAAACGAGACACGTCCGACCAGGCAACATGTTTCCAGTCATCAACAGTCCAATGTCGGTGTTGACGGGCCCAGGCGAGGCGTAAAGCTTTGTGTCGTCCATTCATTGAGGGAACACGAGTAGGCCTTCGGCTCCGAAAGCCCATATCGGTGATATTTCGTCGATTGGTTCGCACGCTGGCAGTTGTTGATGGCCCAGCATTGAAATCTGCAGCAATTTTGCGGAAGGGTTACTCTTGTGTCACGTTCAACGATTCTCTTCAGCTGTCGTTGGTCCGGTTCTTGCAGGATCTTTTTCCGGCCGTAGCGATGCCGGAGATTCGATTTTTTACAGGGTTCCTGATATTCACAGTACACTCGTGAAATAGTCGTACAGGGAAATCCCCACTTTATCGCTACTTCGGAGATGCTGTGTACCGTCGCTCGTGCGTCGACTATAACACCATGTTGTCCAAACTCACTTAAAACTTGATGACCTGCAACTGTAGCAGCAATAACCGCACTAACATCTGCGCCAGACACTTGCTGTTCCCGACCACAGTGCCGTAATATGCAGATTTAAAATTCTCTGTCTTTTAATACTCAGGCCTATACCAGTTTCTTTGAAGCTTCAGTGTATAACTGTCACAGGAAACAGAATCAATTGTAAGAGTTAAAAGATAAGATAGGGAAGCTCTAGTTGAGAAGCCATGAGACACAATCCCTCATGCCAAACAGTCTGTGCACTGAGCACTGACTAGGGAATGGTCCAGTCCGATATGTCGAAACCTATCCCGTAATTTTTCACACATTGAAAATACACCGGAAGAAACGCACTGTAGAACTTTTTCTGCTAAGACGCAGAGCAATTATTTAAAAAATGTTGAAGCTAACTCAGGTTTGCGTCACGAAGAACAGCTTGTAACAGCAGTTTACACAGCTCTTTCTGTCTAGCACGCGAATCGGCGCCAAGTCCAAAACGCACACACGCCAATTTTAAACACTTAAACCTTACCAAGAATGTCTCGAATCACGAATTTTTTGAACAACTTCCAGTTCATATCGACGGCTGAACTTTTGTAGATGTAGTTCTTACACGACCGGCAGTGCCTGATGTTACATTATAGACGACTTCCATCGATTAGGACTTGAATTTGTTGACATGAAATATTTTATAATAATACCTCTAGCACAATTCTTATGATAATTTTTCAGTGATGTGTATTTTGCTTATAATGAAGCAGTTCCTTGTTTATTCCTGTAGTCGCCATAAATATGCGAAGTGTCTACTGGACAAAAATTTCCTTACACCAGGCACACGTAATAATTCTTTTATTAATGCTTTCAGGCACTTCAGTCATTGTTAGTCTTATTTAGACCCAGCTGGAATGGTGTAAGAAATAGTCGTGACTAGTGTTCTGCATATTGTCCTGCATACTAGGCATACTCGATAAAACTCGTAAAATGTGGTGACGTAAATTGGCAATGCAGAAATTACTGAAGTTTAACAGTACTCTTCCGCTAACCTGAAATGACAAAGAGCTATGGGAAATTATGTTGTCTGACAATTTTCTGAAAATTTCTAGGCCAAGATTCCAACAAAAGCAACGAATTCAACATTTTTGCAACTATACAGTCCTAACTATCCTTGATGTTACTAAAAACAGATATGAAACTGCGGAAACAGTAATCCACTGATACTCGTCACTGTTTTATAACATGTCAGAGCATTCATAGACAGCACAAACGAATCTGCTTTTTTCGCTCCAAATGATGAAGTGTAGTCTGCACACAGTTCTTGCACAAAACCTGACTGATGTTTTTGTACGAAACATTTTAGGGGATAACAAGCAGCTTCGTGCTCACGTCAGCTACGGCTTTCTCTGTACTGCAGTACCTATTAATGACATCTGATCTAAACTTTTACTTGAGGTAAACTTTGTAATTTTGAGACTTACTGTTTTTTCTATAATATCCTGAATCTGTTTAATTAGGTCTAAGAAGCCTGGAAGTCACCAGTGTTCATCTCACTTGCAATTCAGAGTGCCCAGTCTCATAGATCTTGCTTTGCCACAGTGGTCTGACTCTCACGAACAGTTCTAAATCTTCCGAACAGTTTTTCCTTCTCATTTTTGCAAGTCTCATTTTGGCGCATATTTCGTATTTCGTGTAAATATTTCTTCCATTTATACGGTTTTTGTTCACATTTACGAAAGGTAAACGGCCTTGTCACTGCTTACGTATATGCATTTTCTCCCTCCTTTGTTTAAACAAAAATTTATAGCCTTTTCTTTCTCACTGGAAGTTATTAAGGTAAACTTCTTTTTTTTTGGGGGGGGGGGGGGGGGCTTGAAAGTTGCTCTGTTTTTGTTCTGGGCTTTATTTACCACACGAATCATCGTTCGAGACATTTCCTGTTTCCTCTAATGTTTCCACAATTTCTCACGAAAGAGAGAAAGCATTCAAATGAATGTCCACGAAATTAACTAATAAATAATAGACATGTAGGTCTTCAGAAGAATTAGGTAATTTCGATTGCATACCACATTCTTCATATTTCATCTTTGCAAGGTTTAAAACATTAATTGGATTCCACGTTACTGTGAAACTGTGGAACCAGCACAAAGACAAATGCTATTAGCAAGCATATATCGCAAAGAAAATTAATTCAGTCTTATGTCCACTCATAAAACTTAGAAATACTGCCAAGGGCTAGTTTGCTAATTATTATGGATATTAAATGAATTTCAAATTTGAGCAAATATAGACCGTGAACACTTGTTAGAAAATTCATCAACAGAAACTGAAATTCACTTTACAAACTGCAATCGCATTTGTCATGTTACCTGTTTATGGATGTGGCGTCAATCAAAGATAGCGACTGCCCTCTAGCGCATGTGCTGTCTGCTTCAGTTACTGCAGGGGTGTACACCCCTCCAGCTGCCTGGGGAGCGACGAATTTGACAATGTTCAACATTAAAAAAAATTGCAGTGTGTCTTAGCAGCTAAAATTTTGACCTTACATTTCTTTCCTGCACAAAAAATTTGAGGACAGGTTTCGACATGTCGGCTTGGGCCATTCCCTTGTTAGATGACATGGCATATTGGAGTCAGAATTCAAAAGAGCTTGAAAGAGTTCAGATCAAATAAGGCAGAAGGTATAGACAACATTTCATCTCAGATTATAAAATCATTGGGGGAAGTAGCTCACAGACGAGTGTTCAAGTTTACGTGTAGAATCTATGAGAATGGCGACATACCATCAGACTTTCGGAAATACATCATCGATAAAACTCCGCAGATAACTTAGATAGATACGTGAGAAAACTATCGCATAATCAGCTTTACAGCTCACGTATTCAAGCTGCTGACAAAAATAATGTAAGGAGAATGGAAAAGAAGACAGGCGATCTGTTAGATGACGATTAGTTTAGCTTTAGGAAAGGTAAAGGCGTCGTAGAGGCAGTTCTGACGCTGTAATTAAACCTGGAAGCAGGACTTAATAAAAATCTAATTACTCATAGGGTCCATCGACCTGGAAATGACATTAGACAGTATAGTGTAAGATCTTCAAAATTCTTAGATAATTAACTGTAAGTTTTAGGAAGAGACTGATAATATACAATACATATAAAAACCAAGAAGCAACAGTAACAACAGAAGAATAGGAACAAAGTTCTCAGATTACAAAAGGTGTAAGACAGGGGGCAGTTGCTTCCATAAAACATCTAAGAGCATGCGTATTGAGCGATTTGAAGTGGAACGACCACATAAATTAATCGCGGGTAAGGCAGATGCCAAATTGAGATTCATTGGAAGAATCCTCCAGGAAATATAGCCCATCAACAAAGGCGGTAGGTTACCAAAGACTCTTTCGACCATTACCTGAATACTGGCGTCAGTCTGCGATCCTTACTACATACTACTGATAGAGGAAATAGAGAAGATCCAAAGAAGGGCAGCAAGTTTCGTTACAGGTTCACTCAGCAAACGCGAAAGCGTCATCAGAGATACTGAGACAACTCCAGTGCCAGACGCTGCAAGAGAGGCGTTCTGCATCACGCTGTGTTCTACTGCCACAGTTCCGAGAGCGTACGTTCCTGCAAGAGTCAACCAACATACTTCTGCCGCCTACGTACAACTTGAGTAGAAACCATGAAGATAAAATCATAGAGGTTCGAGCCCACACAGAGGATTATCACCAGTCTTTTTTCCCACGAACCACACATGACTGGGAAAGAGTAATGTGGCTTGCGGGGTGTAGATATAGATGTAGATGAAGCTGTAGTCTTTCAGGCCGTAGATGAGAGTGCTATACCTCAGGACACTTTTCAAACTGTCGCCTCTATCCAGCGTGCATGGATGCCTCTGAGCACTATGGGACTTAACATCTGTGGTCATCAGTCCCCTAGAACTTAGAACTACTTAAACCTAACTAACCTAAGGACATCACACACGTCCATGCCCGAGGCAGGATTCGAACCTGCGACCGTAGCGGTCGCGCGGTTCCAGACTGAAGCGCCTAGAACCGCTCGGCCACCCCGGCCCGCGCGTGCATGGAAAAATGGCGCTATCCAAAACCGGCGCCGACGAAACTGTGGTGCACCACAGACCGTAGGTAAAAGGGGTGAACGACTGCTGCGGAGATCTTTACGGGGGAGCAGAATGTAACTCTTGAGCAAGTGACCGCCCAAATGAATCGAGGGGCTACCAATACTTCCCTTCATCTACATCTACATCTACATGATTACTCTGCAATTGACATTTAAGTGCTTATTTTATGTTGATGAACATTCCTACCTATGTAGGTTGGGGTCAACAAAATATTTTCGCATTCGGAAGAGAAAGTTGGTGACTGAAATTTCGTAAATAGATCTCGCCGCGATGAAAAACGTCTTTGCTTTAATAACTTCCATCCCAACTCGCGTATCATATCTGCCACAATCTCTCCCCTATTACGTGATAATAGAAAACGAGCTGCCCTTTTTTGCACCCTTTCGATGTCCTCCGTCAATCCCACCTGGTAAGGATCCCACACCGCGCAGCAATATTCTAACAGAGGACGAACGAGTGTAGTGTAAGCTGTCTCTTTAGTGGACTTGTTGCAACTTCTAAGTGTCCTGCCAATGAAACGCAACCTTTGGCTCGCCTTCACCACAATATTATCTATGTGGTCTTTCCAGCTGAAGTTGTTCGTAATTTTAACACACAGGTACTTAGTTGAATTGACAGCCTTGAGAATTGTACTATTTATCGAGTAATCGAATTCCAACGGATTTCTTTTGGAAACTCGTGTGGATCACCTCACACTTTTCGTTATTTAGCGTCAACTGCCACCTGCCACACCATACAGCAATCTTTTCTAAATCGCTTTGCAACTGATACTGGTCTTCGGATGACCTTACTAGACGGTAAATCAGAACATCATCTGCGAACAACCTAAGAGAACTGCTCAGATTGCCACCCAGGCCATTTATATAGATCAGGAACAGCAGAGGTCCCAGGACGCTTCCCTGGGGATCACCTGATATCACTTCAGTTTTACTCGATGATTTGCCATCTATTACTACGAACTGCGACCTTCCTGACAGGAAATCACGAATCCAGTCGCACAACTGATACCCCATAGGCCCGCAGCTTGATTAGAAGTCGCTTGTGAGGAACTGTGTCAAAAGCTTTCCGGAAATCCAGAAATACGGAATCAACCTGAGATCCCCTGTCGATAGCGGCCATTACTTCGAGCGAATAAAGAGCTAGCTGCGTTGCACAAGAACGATGTTTTCTGAAACCATGCTGATTACGTATCAATAGATCGTTCCCTTCGAGGTGATTCATAATGTTTGAATACAGTATATGCTCCAAAACCCTACTGCAAACCGACGTCAATGATATAGGTCTGTAGTTTGATGGATTACTCCTACTACCCTTCTTAAACACTGGTGCGACCTGCGCAATTTTCTAATCTGTAGGTACAGATCTATCGGTGAGCGAGCGGTTGTGTATGATTGCTAAGTAGGAAGCTATTGTATCAGTGTAATCTGAAAGGAACCTAATCGGTATACAATCTGGACCTGAAGACTTGCCCGTATCAAGCGATTTGAGTTGCTTCGCAACCCCTAAGGTATCTACTTCTAAGAAACTCATGCTAGCAGCTGTTCGTGTTTCAAAGTCTGGACTATTCCATTCGTCTTCCCTGGTGAAGGAATTTCGGAAAACTGCGTTCAATAACTCAACGACCGTTTAGCGAACGTTGCTGCATATGGATCTCCGCAACAGGCGCCTGGTTATTGCACCAATATTGACTGCTGTTCATCAGCGACGAAGGGGGGAATTTTCATGTCAGGTTCATCGGCAACCGAGAGTGGAATCTGCGCGCAATTATCGCAACTGAACGTGCACTGAGTGGCGACAGGGGGCCTTTCCAGATGACTCACGCTTTATGGTCCATCGATTGGCTTGTACGTCTGAAAACACAAGAAGAGAACACTACCGTCTGGGGAATGTTTTCGCGGCATTCCCTGAGTGATATCGTCATTCTGACGGCACAGTGGTTCAGCACAAGTATGAATCTATGGGGACCACGGTTCCTCCTTCATCCAGTTTATTTTTCCTCGTCACGATGGCATCGACCAGCAGGACAATGCAACGTGTCACACAGCTCGCAGTGTACGTGATGATCCGAAGAGCGCCAATATGAGTTTACTGTGGCCCCTGTCCACCAACTGCGCTGTGTGCAGTCTGTGGCTGGTTGGACTCATTGTTGGAATATTCGCTTGTGTAGAGTTGGGCAGTTGGATGTGAACAGCCCGTAGCGTTGGGAAGTTGGAGGTGAGCCGCCAGCAGTGGTCGATGTGGGGAGAGAGATGCCAGAGTTTTGAGAGGTTACTATGAGCGGACGATCTGAACGTGTGTCCGTCAGAAAAATGAAATTTGTAAGACTGGATGTCATGAACTGATACATATATTATGACTTTTGAACACTATTAAGGTAAATACATTGTTTGTTCTCTATCAAAATCTTTCATTTGCTAACTATGCCTATCAGTCGTTAGTGACTTCAGTAGTTACAATGTTTTATTTAGCTGGCAGTATTGGCGCTCGCTGTATAGCAGTAGTTCGAATATCGAAGATTTTTGTGAGGTAAGTGATGAAAGGTATAGGTCATTGTCAGTCAGGGCCATTCTTTTGTAGGGATTACTGAAAGTCAGATTGCGTTACGCTAAAAATATTGAGTGTCAGTTTAGTGATGATTAGAATCAGTAAAGAGAGAACTGGCTGAGTACGTTCAATTTTGCTCAGATGTTTGAAAATCAAATAACGTAAGAGTGTTACCAGCACAGTCTTTATTTACATTCAAAGGGGTAGTTTCATCTTTCTTTTCATTCAAAGGGGACGTTTCATCATTTATGTGGCTGGACACTGTAAAATGTCACTGGACTGAAGTACCGACAAAAACATCATTTCTTCTTATTTAAACTATCCTCTAGGTACAACACAATTAGGTACAACACTCTCCTTTACTGTACATCGAAGCCGCAATGATGGAAACAAAAGTGTGGGATTAAAATTCAGGGAGAAAGGATATCGCTGATAGGATTCGCTGACGACGTTGCTATCATCACTGAAAATGAAGAAGAGCTTCAGGAGCTGCTGAATGGAATAAGCCATCTAATGAGTACCGAATATGAGCTGAGCCAATGAAAAAGAAAGTAAAGAGGAGTAGTAGGATGGAAATTAACGACAAGCTAGGATCAAATACAGCTTAAATGTGAGAAAAACATTTCCGAGACAATACACTTGAAGCACAGCATTGTATGATAGCGAATCGTGGACAATGGGGAAACAGCAACAGAAGAGAATCGAAGAGGTCGAGATGTCGTAGCTGCAGAAGAATGTTGAAAATTATGTGAACTGATGAGGAAAGATGAAGTTCTCCGAAGTAACAGAGAGGAATGAACATGTGAAAACCACTGTTACGAAGAAATAACAAGATGACATGTCATGTGTTAAGACACCGGGGAATAATTAACATGGTAGTAGAGGAACTGATAAGAAATGAGGAGGTCCTTTCCTACGTATATCTGGCAAAAGGAGACCTTGAAGGTAAAATTAGAGAGATTCACACGGAGGCTTATCAACAAACATTCTTCTCTCAAAACATTAGCGATTGGAATGGGAAAAAGGGGAAATGACAGTGGGGCACAGACTATAAAGTGACTGACTTAAGATTCATAGGAAGATGCTTAAGGAAAGGTAACTCATCCGTGGAGGAAGTGGCTTATAAGGTAATTTTTCGACCAATTCTTGAGAATTGTCCTTTGGAGGGAGGGAGGGAGGGAGGGAGGGAGGGAGGGAGAGAGAGAGAGAGAGAGAGAGAGAGAGAGAGAGAGAGCGGCGCGTTTCGTCATGGGATAGTTTAGCGTTACCAAGATTCTCAACGGACTCCATTAGCGGACGTTACAAGAGAGGTGTTGTGGATCACGGAGAGGTTTGCTATTGAAATTTCGAGAGAGCAGTTTCCGGGAAGAGTCGAAAAATGTTACTTCCTCCCACATTCATCTCGTATAATGACAACGAGGAGAAAGTTGGAGAAATTGGAGCCAATGCTGAGGCTTATCGACCATCATTCTTCCCACGCGCCATTCGGAAGTGGAAGTGGAAGAGTAGGGCGATCAGTTAGTGGTACCAGAAGTGAAGGAGTAGGAGATTAGTGTCCCGTTGACAGTCAAGTCATTGGAGATAGAGCACAAGCTTGGACTGGGGAAGAATGGGGACGGAAAACGGTCGTGCCCTTTCAAAGGAACCCTCCGGCATTTGCCTGAAGCGATTTGGGAAAATCACGGAAAAACTAAATCAGCATTTGCCTGAAGCGATTTGGGAAAATCACGGAAAAACTAAATCAATATGGCCGGATGCGGGTTTTGAACCGTCATCCTCCCAAATACGAGTCCAGGGTGCTAACCATTGCGCCTCCTCGCTCGGTGGTACCAGAAGTACCTCCGCCACACACCATTAGGTAGCTTGCGGAGTATGAAGTAGATGTAGACTTGCAGAATATAGATATGGATGTAGCTGTATAGGTCCCACATATGCCTACATGGGTAATATTCTAGGATGCGTCACGTAAGTATTTTTGTAAGTGACCTCCACTATAAACAGACTGCGTTTTCCCAATATCCTACCAATGAACTGAAATTTACCATGTCATTTACCTGGAATTGAACATACGTGACTACTGCATTTCATGTTTATAAAAACTCTTAGATCCGGGTATTTGTGTCACTGATTCCTACAGTGACGTTCATATTTAGTCATTTTGCGTTTTGTGAAGTGCGCAGTTTTACATGTCTGACGTCTTTCTGTGCAGCGCTTTTAAGTTTCATCTGTATCTGACTGAATATTTCTACAGCGTGTTTTCATACTCATTATTCCAGCATCTGCAAAAAATCGGTGGTTAGTCTTAATTTTGTCTGCGAGGTCAATGATGTTGTACATCAACAGCAACGGTTGCAACACCCTTCCCTGGGGCATGCCTGCTTCTGCATCCGACGATGACTCGCCATACAACAACGCAGCCTCCCTACCAACAGATCCTCGATCTGGTCACTACTTTCGTTTGATGTCGCATACGATCATTAATAGTCATTGGAGTGGTACTGAGTTCAGTGCTTTTCAGAAATCTAGAAATACTGCTTCCTGATGACAGTTTGCATTCATGGTTTGCAGGAAGTAATGTGAGAAAACCGCGGGTTTTTCTTTCGCCCGGTCTATGTTTTCTGAATCCATGAGAGGGGATATTGTTCGACGTACTTCATGACGCTTGTTCTCAGTAAAACCGTTGTGATATGTAGAGAATTCGCAACGCTACAAAACTGTAGCGATGTGCAAGAGCGCCAGCAAAGAAGCGACGCTTGGTACCGATAATCACACTTGACTCGCAACATAAATAAAGCTAAGTTATTGCATAATTATCTATTGCCTAACACTCACTGGAAAGAGTCACAGCCATTAAATATTTGGAAGAAGGTATACGTTGCGGTTCAACATGGAACAACCACATAAAACTGACCGTAGAAAAGGGTATTAAAAAAACGTAGTCAGACGACGAAAAAGCTTACAAACGTCTTCTTCGGTCGATACTGGAGTATTATTGTTGGACCTCAACTAGGCAGTGCTGATAGAGAAAAAAAGAAAAGACCCAACTACAAACAACGCGTTTCGTTTTAAAACATGACAAGTGTCGCGGAAATCCTCGTACTGCTACAGTGGCAGATGCTACAAGAAAGGCACTGTGCGCCCATGAATTTCCTCACTCACATGAGGTAAATGCATAGGTGGCTCCTCTTAAGAGGCTATAACCGAACTAGTTAAATGTACTGATGCTCCAACTTTTAAGACCCCAATTTAAATCGATTCCTAGTCAACGTCTAGAACCCAAACTTTTTCAGCTACACTGTTTTGTTTTGATGCAGTCTGTCGTAACACGGAGTTTGTAAAAACGTTTTCCACATTTCGTTTACTTTTGTATCTTGGACGCGGTTGTTTAAGGCGAGCGCGATCACGTTGAAACTACTGTGTGGTTCGCCATTTCCCTGTCAGCGTTATCTACAGGGATCGTCGCATGGCCATAGCGGTCCACATCACACTTATGAGGAATGGGCAACGTCACGCCATTGCATAAACCCACAAGAATACCGGTACTACTTCATCCTCTGACATTTTCATTCACCTTGTCGTTCTAATGCTATGCTGCTTGTGTTTCGACTGCTTTCATTTTGCCTCAATTTTGATCTGAAACTCTTGTTTACAAAAATTTATGGTAGAAATAGAACAGTCTCATGTCAAAAATGGCTCTGAGCACTATGCGACTTAACTTCTGAGGTCATCAGTCGCCTAGAACTTAGAACTAATTAAACCTAACTAACCTAAGCACATGACACACATCCATGCCCGAGGCAGGATTCGAACCTGCGACCGTAGCGGTCGCTCGGCTCCAGACTGTAGCGCCTAGAACCGCACGGCCAGTCTCATGTCAAAGTGACCATGTAACGCACTTGTATTCACATGCATTTATGTAGGGGAACAGTTAAACATCTAGATCAGCATGTCCCAATCAACACCGGAAAACTCTAGAACTGATTACGGAGATCTGGTGCGGTACCGGTAACACGTATCAGTTGATGGGGCCCTCACAATCGCATTCTGCTCCGCTTTGTTTGCTACGGGGTTTCCTGTACATTATTTATCTTAATGCCATCAGCCTAATGATTATCACGAGAGCTGCATCCATCAGAAATCGCCGTTCCAGTTGGAGATAACACCCGAGAACGTTTCCCGTCGTATAAGTTCTTACGACCATCTGTCGAAACTACAACATTCCTGTAGAAATTATTACGTACGTGGTATAGAGAATATTTCATCTCGACGTTTCAGTGGTATGAATTTCAGTCCAATTTTGTTTTGTCTAAATACATAGCAGCTCAACGCAAATTCTTGAAACTACGACTATTTACTTCGTCCGAAATATTAAAAAGAAAAGCGGAGGTAAAATGGGATCTACTTGGCCGAGTGGTTCTAGGCGCTACAGTCTGGAACCGCGCGACCGCTGCGGCCGCAGGTTCGAATTCTGCTTCGGGCATGGATGTGTGTCATGTCCTTAGGTTTGTTAGGTTTAAGTAGTTCTAAGTTCGAGAGCACTGATGATCTCAGAAGTTAAGTCCCATAGTGCTCAGAGCAATTTTTTGTCATCTTCCTTCGGCGGCAGCGCGCTTTCACTAGACGGCTGCCTAATTCTCCGTTCCAGCTTTTGTTGTTCATTCATACAAGTCTAGTGTACGATATAGTCAGGAAAATAAAAAAATTAGAAAAACCGAAGTGCGAGAAAGACTTCCGCTCTGAGGGTTCCAAATAAACTTTATTCTGTGAAATGGAAATGAGCGTTTGGCGTCATTGGCCGGGAGGCCCCATACGGGGCAGGTCCGGCCGCCTTGGTGCAGGTCTTACTACATTCGATGCCACATTGGGCGACCTGCGCGCCGGTTGGAGATGAAATGATGATGAAGACAACGCCCAATCCCTGGGCGAAGAAAAACCCCGATCCAGCCGGGAATGGAACCCGGGCCCCTTAGGACGGTAGTCAGTCACGCTGACCATTTCTTTTTCTTTTTTTTTGTAATTTTTGTTCGTTATAGTTCGTTGCAATTGTTCGTGGTCGACGTCCTCTGACGCCCGTTGAATTTCATAATTGATCCATTCACTCAGTTTTTTTTTTTTTATTACAGAGGGCGGCTAACCCACTGACCGAACGCACTGAGCTACCGTGCAGGCACCATTCAGCTGTTATGTGAATAGGTAGTAATAGCGATTTCGTATACCTCAACAGCCTCGTGCAAATTCTTTTATTGGACGCCACTTCGGCGACTTGCGTATACCTAACTTACCCCAGTTATCCAACCGGGGAAAGGTATCTGTACCACTTGTTGTTTCTGGTGACTCCTCACATCGTTGAGAGATGAAGGCTGGGTCAAAAGATAGTGATAAGTTCATGGTCCGACAGAATTCCATCCTGCCACTTCTCGCTTTCAATCGGGGTTGACACGTGTACAGCTAGTGCATCTATGCGTTTTAATGAATGAGCTTGCGAGTATTAAAATACGTGGCATATATAGCCGTATCTTTTGACTGCACTGATGCACAAACTTAAATTATTTACACCGCCAAGGGACCGTAGACCTTAGTACTAGACATAAATTTCAAATTGATACGTCTTCACGTTCCTGAGAAAAGGGCGTCTTAACAGTCTGATACACGGGCGGACAACAAAGTGATCCTAAAAGGATTCCGTCTTTAGCGAGAGAGGTATGTCTAAAAAGAACAAAGCTCATACATATAGTCAGTAACAGCAAAGACAAGAGAGCATATGCAAAACTCTGCAAAACTGAAACGGAAAGCTGTTGGTTTTAGAAAAATACATGAACATCATATAAACATGCGATTCGTTCAGTAGATAATACCGCAAGATTTTTTACAGCCTTTAGTAAATACAGGAAAATCTCATTTTAGATTCGTCTAATTTTATGTTTCTTTTCCACGTGCCAAAGGTAACGAACAATCCCGACAGGTTTCAGAGGCGTAGTCAAGCACGCACCAAAACGACGTCTACGCAAGGTATTCGTTACCTAAAACCGTAGTATAACTGAATCCTTGGTTTGGAAAAAAAGCCGAGGTGAACATCCATAAAAGACTGTGTGCAGTGTATATTAATGATGCAGTTGATAGGAATACTGCTGGGCGATACTTAGAGAGAGTTAAAGCGAAAGAAGTGCAGAAAGTGACCTCAATGATTGGCCACGCTCGGGACGTCCTGTTACAGCCATTGGTCCCGACCTGTTTAATCGCGAGGACGCTTTTATTCCCCCAGACCGGCGCATCACAGCACGAGAGTTGCCTCTAAAGACGTCAGTGAGCATTGAATGTGTGTGTGAAATGATCGAGACGTTTGGATATTCAAAAGTGTGCTCAAGATGGGTACCACGAGTTCTCACACAGACCAGATTCAAAGCTATTTCAGTGAGTTGTTGGAGCACTATGAAGGCAATGAGCAGGCTTTTCTACCGCGGATCGAAACAGATGACGAAACGTGGGTGCATCACTTTTACCAACTTTTACCATGATGGAACACATTCTCTTATACACAAAGGTGGCAGTAGTCATGGGATATCTCCCAATACCGCGTCGGACCACCTTTTTCCCGACAAGGCATGTTTTATATCCCGCCTGGAAGGCGGCACGTAGGTCTGCTCCTGAAAACTGAACGGTTGGCCGAATGATGAAAGTGAGTAGGAGCAGGAGAGGTAAAACACTTCGGCACTGCGTGTAAAACTATAGATGTTTACTATAGGCAAAAACAAGTTAATACGTGGTTACATAACTTTGCAATGATGAGCACGTAGGTGCGAAGACTTAGACCCGTCGTAAGAAGTGCAAAGTCTCTATATGAAGCGAAGCTGAAGCGAAGTGTCCCGGCTGTCTGCTCTGATCAAATGGGTAGAACCTGCAGCGGCGCTCGTAGAGCTGAACAGCGCCTGCTAGAGGGCGCTGTCGTCGGTGTCGTAGTGCCAACCTATGAACTTGCACCTAGCTATCGGTACCACAGCATGGACTCACCAAGTCATTGGAAGTCCCCTGCACAAATATTGAGCCATGCTGCCTCTAAAGCAGCCCATAATTGCGAAAGTGATGCTGGTGCAGAATGTTGTGCACGAACTAACCTCTCGATAATGTCTCATAAATGTTCGATGGGATTCATGTCTGCCGACCTGGGTGGCCATATCATTCAGATTGCTGTTCAAACCATTCGCGAACCATTGGGGCCGGTAACATGGCGTATTCTATCGTTATTTGTCAACAAGTAGCTGAACATAACCATATCAACTCAATGATCGACGCAGTTGGACCAGAGGACCCAGTCCATTCCATGTAAACAACACAGCCCCCACCATTATGGAGCCACCACAACCTCGCACAGTGCATTGTTGACAACTTGAGTCCACGGTTTCGTGGAGTCTGCGCCACTCTCGAACCCTGTCTTCAGTTCCTGCCGATTGCAATCGCGACTCATCTGACCTGGCTACAGTTTTCCCAGGCGACGTTGTGGTGTTAGCAGAGGCACTCGCGTCGGTCGTCTCCTGCCCTAGCCCATTAACGTCAAATTTCGCAGTACTGTCCAAATGAAAACGTTACTCGTGCACGCCGCACTGATATCTGTGTTTCTATCTCTATGCAAAGGGCGCTGCTCTCTGTCGCAAAGCAAAGGCCGTCGGCGACTGCGTTATCCGTGGTGAGAGGTAATGTCTGAAATTTGGTATTCTCGGCACATTTGTGAAACGGTGGATATGGTAATATTGACTTTCCTAACGATTCCAGAAGCGGCGTGTCCCATGCATCTAACTCCAACTATCATTCCGCGTTAAAAGCCTGTTAATTCCCCTCGTGCTGTCATAATCACGCCAAAAATATTTTCAGGCGGATCCCTGAATGCACTGTCATTTCATACCTTCAGTACGCGATACCACCGCGATCTGTACGAACTGTGATCAAAAAGTAACGGGAATTTTTGTTTTTCTTAAAGAATCTCTATTATTCGTCAACATCAACTTTTTTCCCATTCCAAGTAATCCCCTAAGGTACAAGACTCCCGCGCCAGCACTTTTTCCGATTTTGGAAGCATTTCTGGGTCTCACATTTCGTTCAGTATCCAGCTCCTTCAGCAATCTTTTTTTTTATCTCATCAATGGCGGCATATCGGCGTCCTTTAATAGTTCTCTTCAGCCTCGGGAACAGAAACAAGTCGCTGGGGGGCATGACTGCAGAATACGGTAGTTGAGGCAACATAACGGTATTGGTTTTCGCCGAAACATCACAATCAACCATTTAGGTGTGAGTGGAAGCATTATCTTGATTCAATTTCCACGAGTGATTTTGCCACAATTCTGGTCATTTTCTCCGGATTGCTTCACGCAAATGGCGCATAACATCCAGTTTGTATTCCTTATTGACCGTACGACCATTAGGGAGAAATCATTATGCATTATCTCACTGTAATCGAAGAAAACAGTGAGAAGAACCTTCACATGCGAGCGAACCTGTCGAATTTGTTCGGTATTGTCTCTTCACGCAGTTTCCATGGGGATGATTGGACCTTGGATTCAATGTCAAACCCGTCTACCCACTTTTCGATACCTGTCATAATCTTCTTTAGAAGTTCTGGATTGTTGTAGACTTCATTCAGCAATCTTGCTGTTGCGTGTTTCATACCTAAAACATACGAAAAAATTGCTTGGCATCATCCAAATGATATGCCGACATTATCAACAATCTCTCTGCTGGTGATTCGGCGATTTTCCAGATCCATTTTCTTTACTTCTTCGACTTTGTCGTCAGTGATGTGCTAGGATGTTCAGGGCGATCGTGGCCCTCGCGTCTACTTCTCGACCCTGTTTGAAACGTCTATACCACTCGTAAATTCTTGTTTTGCTCATAGTATTCGCTAAAGGCCACAGCCAACGTTTCCAATGGAGTGCTGCACTTTATTTAAGTTTTCAAACAAAATTTAATGGAACTTCTTTATTCCACCTTTTTCGAAAGTAAATACTCGCCGAGCACTCGAAAACACTTGTAACTTTTTCGACTGTCCACAAAAAAACATTAAACTGTAAACATTCATTAGGAACAAAAAAAATTGAATGTGTGATGTGTTGTGACGTAGGTTAACAGCCACGCCACTCGGAAGTAGCCGAAAGGCACGTGTTAACTCACGCAGGCTAGAGATAGGTCTGAAACAGGATACGTAATGAATGCTATAAAGAAAAGTACGTAGCTGCTGGAATACTTAACTTTAATCCATCCTTGTTGTACATCGCTATTGACGATACAAGTGAGACTCTGTAGATTCAGGCAATAAACTACTAATGGCGCCTTGCTAGGTCGTAGCCATTGACTTAGCTGAAGGCTATTCTAACTATCTGCTCTGCAAATGAGCGAGGCTTCGTCAGTGTGCATCGCTAGCTACGTCGTCCGTACAACTGGGGCGAGTGCTGGTCCGTCTCTCGAGACCTGCCGTGTGGTGGCGCTCGGTCTGCGATCACTAACAGTGGCGACACGCGGGTCCGACATGTACTAATGGACCGCGGCCGATTTAAAGCCACCACCTAGCAAGTGTGGTGTCTGGCGGTGACACCACATGATGTATAAAGACTGCGAAATTAAAAAATTCCCTCGTATATATGCATATCGTTATTCCATTACTTCGTCACCTCTGTGTATGTAGTGAAAAGTAGTAATCCTGGAACACTCCCTTGGGGTACGGTCGAACTCGCTTTTACTTCTGAAGACTTCTCTCCGTTCAGAATGACATGGTGTGCTCCGTTTGTTAGAAACTCACACAGTTGGTCTGATATTCCGTACGCTCGGATTTTTATCATTGGGCGGCAGTGCGAAAGCGCATCGAATGCCTTCCGGAAGCCAAGGAACACGGCGCCTGTATCTGCTGCTATCGAGGTCTCGTGGGTGAACAGAGTGAGGTGGGTGTCCCAAGATCGTTGTTTTTGAAACCCATGTCGGTTCCTACATAGGAGATTTTCAGCCTCCAGAAATGTCAAACTACGCGAGCATAAAACATGTTCCAAAACTGTACAACCGAACGACGTCGGAGATATAGGCCTATAGCACTGTTGAGGGATGGGTAAGGGAAGCCAAAACGTGAGGAAATGGAGAGACGGAGGTCAGAGATCGGCCACGTTCGGGACGTCCAGCACAGCCTCTGCTCCCGCCAACGGGAATCACCATTTAAAGGGTGTCTCCAAAAACATTTTTTTGATTGGCTTTTAGAAGGGGAACGTGCAAATATCTCACCTGGTACAATTAAGAAGCTCTCCGTAAATCTTACCCGTGAATAGATTCTCTCTTCGTGTCACACAATATCATCAGATTCTAGACGGAGGCATCAAAAGTCAACAGACGCCTGTACAACTATTGGTGAGCATTGTAAGTGCTTGTGAAATGATCGAGACGTTTGGATATTCAAAAGTGTGGTTGAAATGGGTTCCACGAATTCTCACACAGACCATAAGATTAAACACCATTTCACTGAACCATTGAATTGTTGAGGCAGTGTGAGGGCAATGGACAACACTTTCTGCCACAAATATCTACAGGTGACGAAACCTGAGTACATCAGTTTGAGTTTTTAACAACATGGAACACATTCTCTTATACAACGCTAGCGAAAGACCATAAAGCGTGTGATGACTGATATTGTCACCAGATTCTAACTCCAAAGAATATATTTATTCTAAGAAAAAAATTTTGGGACTTTATTTATTGAACGACTTTCGAACACAAGAACTTGAGGACTGAATAAATAGCAGAGCAAAAGTAAAGCAGTGAATGTGTTTATAAGATAAAACAAATGTAAGAAAACAAGGAAGATAACGGGCAAGAGAAGAGAGGACATAAAAAGTGAACATGCTCGTATTGCGCATTGCAGAATACACAAAGCTGACTTAGCTGTATAAAGATGGTCCGTAGATCACTGTTTACAGAAAGAATGTGCCTCTCATTGCTTTTCCTTATGTTCATTTCTGAAGCAATATTCATAACGTGGAACCAATTTTTGTGTGTCTACGTAGAAGATAACAGCCCGTGATGATCTGTTAATTTTTTGTTTAGTTTTGATCTTATCCAGATACTAAAGCGGACCAAAAGTTGCATATAAAATTGTGCGATGCTGAAACTGCCATTATTTCTACCCGCTGAACCACGCCTTTATAATAATTATCAGTCACATTTGACAAATGACCTCGTTAGGACCACTATTCATCAACGGAACTCTGTCCGATGTAATCTTCCAAAGAATGCAGTTGTTTCATAATATGTACATGCAGGTACCATTTCATATGCCTGTGGTTTCTAACAGTCAGTCATTTGCTGTAGACAAAAATTTTTGAAAATAGTACATTAGCCACTAAACCTGAACATAATAAAGGAATACGATGTTGCAGTGCTTGTGTTATTACAAATTAAGAATGTCCATTGCATCGTAATTCAGAATAACACAGGCAACGCAATATTGTACTTATCCGCCGACACTGGGCAGGCGACTTTCAAATAAAATGTCTCCGCTGTACGGGAATGCACATAATGGATATACGAGTACGGGTTGTAGACACATGGTTGATGACATGTGGAAGTTTGGGTGTGGCCGAGAATCGCGCTCAGGTAGCCAAATGGTGCCGGCACGGTAACTCAGTGTGTTCGGTCAGAGGGCTGGATACCCTCTGTAACAAAAAAAAAAACTGAGTGAACGGATCAACGAAGAACCTGAACGGGTGTCATCGGACGTCCACCCCAAACGAATTCAACGAACAATGGAGAACAAAATGAGAGTAAAAAAAAAAAAAAATGGCAAAGCGACCGCACGCGATAAACGGGAAATCCTGATTCGAGTCCTGCTCCGGCAGAAATTTTCATTGACGTCATTTCATTACACAGCTGGTGGTTGTCCATCTTCGCAACTGCGAATTCATTTCACGTATAATAAAGAAAGGTGTACATACGTTTTGAGCAGGACATTTGAAGTTTTATAGATCAAACCATCTACTATTTTCAATATATTTGTTATACACTAGTATTCAAAACAGAAATATATTGAAAATACTGTCTTAGTTACAGAAACAGAAAGAGCTAACATATGTTAACCGGGGACGTAGAAACGACGGAGAGGCTCCGTTCCCGCCGCAGCCGCAGTGGTCCACAACCCCACGACGACTACCGCAGTCCACTTCACCCCTCCGCCGTCCTACACCGAAACCAGGGTTATTGTGCGGTTCGGCCCCCGGTGGAGGCCCCCTTCCGCCCGGGAACGTCTCACACCAGACGAGAGTAACCCTTATGTTTGCGTGGTAGGATAATGGTGGTGTACGCGTACGTGGAGAACTTGTTTGCGCAGCAATCGCCGACATAGTGTAGCTCAGGCGGAATAAGGGGAACCAGCCCGCATTCGCCGAGGCAGATGGAAAACCGCCTAAAAACCATCCACAGACTGGCCGGCTCACCGGACCTCGACACAAGTCGTGCCGGGGACCAGGCGCTCCTTCCCATTCCGGAGAGCCGTGCGGTAGACCGCTCGGCTAACCAATATCAACCTAACTTATTGTTGCTTAAAATCTAAATTTCTAGACACTGAACAAAATAATTTGCTAGTGACGGCTCAGAAACGAAGCAACATGTTTGGGCGAACATAAACAGAAGAACTACAGCAAGAATATATCTTAATCTGCACGTTTTTATTTTGTTCACCCGTACATTTATGTCCAGTGGAAATAAATGCAGGTTATCACAAAGTAGGGAAGAGACAACATGATGCTGTACTACAGTGGCTACTTCCTATTACGTAGAGGCCTCTGGATTTCGTATTCCTTCCAGTCGTAGGTACTTCCAAGACAACAGCCGTCATAGTAATTAATAGTGTTAGCATATACAATGATAATGCTCTCATACTCTCTATGAAATGAAATGGAAAAATTGTTTCAGCAATTACTGACGTTCTAAAGGTTAAAAATTAGATTGTGTAATGACGCCTATTAAAGAATTCTCAGTGGTATGATAAACGTAGCCTCGTACGCCACTTGCCTGAGGATTAAAACACTGCAGTCGCGTCTCTCGAAGAGTCATATTTAGCTCCTGACCGACTACCTGGATACAGGTTCCCCAAGGTTTTCTTAAACCGTTTCTCGAAAACGTATGAAAAATCTTACAGTCTCAGAAAACTCCAAAAACGTCTTAAATTCCAAAAACTGGAAAATGAACCTAGGAACGGCACGATCAGTGACACATAATGATTCTCCCTCAAACCAGTAGTGAACAGAATCGGAAGAAGCGTTAAAAGAAAAAGAAGAAGAAGAAGAAGAAGAAGAAGAAGAAGAAACCAAAAAGATACATATTTCTACGAACATTCTTTCAGATATTTTTAACAATTTGTAAAACTGAAGCCTGAACGACCCAGTTTACCGTTAGTTTCTAGCTACGGCAATAAATTTCTTCCCATTACAGTAAAGTCATTTGCCAATAAAGCCACCTGTATTGCTTGAAGTATTTTATCACAACGTTTCGGCTACTGGGGCCTAGGAGTTCGAGCAGACACCGAACTTTGTTTTGATCTAATAACGGTCGTATCCCGAACATCGCAATAAATGAAAATATGTTAAGCGATATAGACTGCTTATTTGAAAAAAAAATACAGTGCTCGCAGACTCATTTGTGGAATTTATTTTCTTCATTAATAATAGAAAGACGTGTGTTGAGAAACTTTTATCTCTATATTCACTCGGTTTTACGGACACTATATTTTGCTGCTTTATCCTCCTCAGTTCTTATGTACCATATATCATCATCATCATCATCATCATCATCATCTTGGACAGTTTCCAGCCACTGGCTGGGTCTGTCGGGAACACAAACCTCTCCATCGTGTTCTGTCTTTCCACCATTCCCCCTCTTCCACCTTCGTCCAGTTCTCTCCTCTTCTCGTCACACATTCCTTCACTCCCTTCACCCATCTATCTCTTGGTCTTCCCCTGGGCCTCTTCCCCTCCAGTTGGAGATCAAACATCCTCCTTGGATTCCAGAATGAGATTTTCACTCTGCAGCGGAGTGTGCGCTGATATGAAACTTCCTGGCAGATTAAAACTGTGTGCCCGACCGAGACTCGAACTCGGGACCTTTGCCTTTCGCGGGCAAGTGCTCTACCATCTGAGCTACCGAAGCACGACTCACGTCCGGTACTCACAGCCTCACTTCTGCCAGTATCTCGTCTCCTACCTTCCAAACTTTACAGAAGCTCTTCTGCGAAACTTGCAGAACTAGCACTCCTGAAAGAAAGGATACAGCGGAGACATGGCTTAGCCACAGCCTGGGGGATGTTTCCAGAATTCTGGAAGTTTCGCAGAAGAGCTTCTGTAAAGTTTGGAAGGTAGGAGACGAGATACTGGCAGAAGTGAGGCTGTGAGTACCGGACGTGAGTCGTGCTTCGGTAGCTCAGATGGTAGAGCACTTGCCCGCGAAAGGCAAAGGTCCCGAGTTCGAGTCTCGGTCGGGCACACAGTTTTAATCTGCCAGGAAGTTTCATCCTCCTTGGAATTCTTCCCTCATCCATTCTCTTCATGTGTCCATACCACTGCAGTCTTGATTTTTCTATCCTGTCCTGTACTGGTTCCTCCTTTAGTCTTTCCCTCACACACACACACACACACACACACACACACACACACACACTTATGTACCATATATGCCAAATCCAATTTTTTTTTCTATCTTAGAGAATCAACTAAACTCGCTGTGCCTGATTGTTGCTTAGCTTATACACTGTGTGTTTTCGGTGCATCACTTGTCTTCTTTCATGTATTTTCGCAGCAGGTGCAGCATATGTATAAAACGTTGTTTACTGCAGTGTTTAGTCATCTTCTAGAAATAAAGGTAAGTTCCATCTGTTTTTAATAATTTTGGACTGCAGTGCGTGTATAACAGGATAATATTTGATATATCTACGGTATCGAATAAGTTGGGTTGTTTCTTGGGGGGAAAGACTAAACAGCGAGGTCATCGGTCTCATCGGATTAGGGAAGGACGACGAAGCAAGTCGGCCATGCCCTTTCAAAGGAACCATCCCGGAATTTGAGTGGAGCGATTTATGGAAATCACGGAAAACCTAAATGAGGATGGCCGGACACGGGATTGAACCGTCGTGCTCCCGAATGCGAGACCAGTGTCCTAACCACTGCACCACCTCGCTCGGTATCGAATAAGTAATTCTTTATTTCATCACATCAGTATACTGTCTGGACGTAGCACTGGAAGTACATTCGGCAATATCTAGCTTTTATTGAGTTTTCCGAGCGTTGTACGTGTTTCAGTTGTTTTCTCGCATAAATTGTATTCACTTTGCTTTCGTACTAAAGTTTTGGGAACCCACACAAATGTTTCAAATTTAGGATATGAATCTTATTTTGTCCCAGAACAATGCAGTGACTACCAATACCACAATTTCATTCATAAAATTTCAACTCGGAGCTGATGAGGGACTACATAAAATGCATGTGAGTAAGTTCCTGTGGCGAGTAACACTCCGTCTTCATCAACCAGTCATGAACCGTAACCAACAACAAACTTCGTCGTGGACACATCATACCTGATGTATGAGGTTTTTCACGATAGTAACACTTAGTTCGATGCGGTAGGCATTTCTTTAGTGCGAAACATGAGTAGCTTACATTCTCTTGCGTGACACACGTTGGTCATTCGAGACCTCGAACCGCCCTAGATATTCATATTCGACCATTGGTTTTTCATCTCAAAATACATAGTTCAGGAACCACTATCCTCACATACTAGCCCATCTGGTGGAAGATCACTTTAGGTTCCAGAGAAACGCGGCGATGAAAGGTGCTGTAAGGCTACTGACCCAAGGACTTACCTTAAAAGACTGACTGAGGAAAGGAAACCGATGTTTATAGGAGAGTATTCAGAGATTTGGAGAAAGTCTAAGACATACGGACCAGAATAAAATTTTTGAAATTCTGGAATTAGCGGGGTTAAAATACAGGGAGGGATTGGATAAAATGTGGAAACACCGTGAGAAATGCTTGCTTGAACGTGAATGCAGATGCTAGCCTAGCTTGCAAGTTGCACTGTTGTACACGCATCAAAAAAGTTTTGCGTCACCTCGGTTCCGAGAGTTTCGGAACCTATACAAAAAACTAGAATAAAGATCAACATAAACATCATTTCCGCCCTTTTTATTGCTCATGAAAACCACAGATTGCATGTTGTACCACCATACAGCGAGACCTTCAGAGGTGGTGGTCCAGGCTGCAGTACGCATCGGCACCTCTAATACCCAGTAACACGTCCTCTTGCATTGGTGCATGCCTGTATTCGTTGTGGCATTCTATCCACAAGTTCATCAAGGCACTGTTGGTCCAGATTGTCCCACTCCTCAATGGCGATTCGGCGTAGATCCCTCAGACTGGTGGGTCACGTCGTCCATAAACAGCTCTTTTCAGCTCTTTTCAATCTATCCCAGGCAGGTTCGATAGGGTTCATGTCTGGAGACAATGCTGGCTACTCTAGTCGAGCGATGTCGTTATCCTGAAGGAAGTCATTCACAAGATGTGCACAATGGGGGCAAATGCCTCTCCAATATGCTGCCGATATGTTTGCAATTTCGGTCGGAGGATGGCACACGTGTCGTACAGCCGTTACGGCGCTTTCCATGGCCACCGGCGGCGTACGTCGGCCCCACATAATGTCACCCCAAAACAGCAGGAAACCACCTTGCTGCACTCGCTGGACAGTGTGTCTAAGGCGTTCATCCCGACCGGGTTGCCTCCAAACACGTATCCGGTGATTGCCTGGTTGAAGGCATATGCGACACTCATCGGTGAAGAGAACGTGATGCTAATCCTGGGCGGTCCATTCGGCATGATGTTGGGCCCATCTGTACCGCGCTGCATGGTGTCGTGGTTGCAAAGATAGACTTCACCGTAGACGTCGGGAGTGAAATTGTGTATCATACAGCCTATTGCGCACAGTTTGAGTCGTAACACGACGTCCTGTGGCTGCACGAAAAGCATTATTCAACATGGTGGCGTTGCTGTCAGGGTTCCTCCCAGCCATAATCCGTAGGTATCGGTCATCCACTGCAGTAGTAGCCCTTGGGCGGCCTGAGCGAGGCATGTCATCGACAGTTCCTGTCTCTCTGTATCTCCTCCATAGACACACTGTCCAGCGAGTGCAGCAAGGTGGAGGTTTCCTGCTGTTTTGGGGTGACATTATGTGGGACCGACGTACACCGCCGGTAGCCATGGAAATCGCCGTAACGGCTGTACGACACGTGTGCCATCGCTTTGTTTCACTCCGAAACGCCTGATCACTTCCCTTGTTGAAAACTCTTCCTGGCACAAAGTACCACTGCGGGCGCGATCGAACCGCGGTATTGACCGTCTAGGCATGGTTGAACTACAGACAACACGAGCCGTGTTCCTCCTTCCTGGTGGAATGACTGGAACTGATCGGCTGTCGGACCCCCTCCGTCTGATAGGCACTGCTCATGCATGGTTGTTTGCATCTTTGGGCGTGTTAGTGACATCTCTGAACAGTCAAACAGACTGTGTCTGTGATACAATATCCACATTCAACGTCTAGCTTCAGAGGTTCTGGGAACCGGGGTGATGCAAACCTTTTTTTGATGTGTGTATTTGTCCACGAACGGCACCTGTGCAAAGTCCTAAAGAAGCATCAAGTGTAAGCCGTGGTCACAATAGCGTTCCATGCGGTTTTGAGTGCATTATGTCGCAGCTAAGTGAATTCCAACGTGGGAAAATTGTTGGTATTTGTATGGTGGATGCTTCTGTAACCATGGGAGCCGAAGCGTTCCAAGACAAGGCCCCTGTTCACAGAACTGGTTACGTGAGCACGAGAATGAACCGTCACACCTCCCCTGGCCACCACATTCCCCTAATCTCAATATTACGGTTCTCCTACACCGTATTAGACATGGTAATGTGTCGTTTCTGCAGTGTTTCCATGTTTTTGTCCAACACCTGCACAACTCGTGCGTAAAGCAGGCCGCAGTTATAAGAGATTTTGATTAGGAAACGAGATACTAAAAGATGTAGATGTGATTTATTATTCCGGCAGAAAAATGAGCGACTATAGCCGAAGTAGAAGGATATGAAGGATAGAAAAGCGATTCTGAAGAAGGTTAGTGTTTTAACAACTGACATTAATCTAAGTATTAGAAATTATTTTGTAATATATTGGACTGGAGTGTAGTCTTGTGAAAGGTGATGATCTCCTGTAGCATCAGTTTATCCCTGTGGTTAATACTTGCGAGGAACGGAAAAATGTCTACACAGTCTAGCTAATAAACAGGACAGGCACGAAAAGAATAGACGCTATTGAAATATGGTACCACTGAAGAACGCTGGAGATTAGATGGATAAATCGAGCAACTAGTGAGGAGGTAATTTAATTGCGAAGAAAAGATGTCCCAACTTGGCTAGAAGAAGATCTCGGTTGATATAGGACATGTAATGACGCATCAATGAGTAAACAATGGTGGAAACTGTAGAGGGGGAGGGGGAATTCCAGAGATATACAAATGCTTGACTACAATAAGAAAGTTCGAATAGATGTAGGTGGTAGTAATCAGACATGCAGAGATGAAGAGGCTTGCACTTGACAGAATGCCTTGGAGAGCCGCATCAAATCCTCGGACTGTAAACACCAGCCCGCCGGAGTGGCCGAGCGGTTCTAGGCGCTACAGTCTGGAACCGAGCGACCGCTACGGTCGCAGGTTCGAATCCTGCCTCGGGCATGGATGTGTGTGATGTCATTAGGTTAGTTAGGTTTAAGTAGTTCTAAGTTCTAGGGGACTGATGACCTCAGAAGTTAAGTACCATAGTGCTCAGAGCCATTTGAACCATTTTTTTGTAAACAACAAAACAACAACAACCTGATATACTATTGTGCGCTAATGTTTTGAAACTCATTATACCTATAGCTGTAAGAAGAGCAACGCTTTTGTCTGTATCCCTTTTCCTACCACGTACGTGAGCAATGTGAACAGGTTACAGGTACGGGGAGTTGCGCAGTAACGTCGATGCCACTCCATGAGGGCGTAGTGTGGCATCACTGAGCGACCGCTCGCTTCCTCAAAACAAGGGTACGTCAGCTGTGCAGTCCGTTACCACGGGGGACTGCGCTTAGTCGTACACTTTCCCTCCTGTGGTCTTTCACGGTGGGGAAATCCATTCGTAACGAGAGGAAGTACCTGCATGTTGTAAACAGAATACTGTGGACAGCGAGGCACCCTTGATTAACTTTGCCAGGAAGGTGTCGCAGTGGTAATACACTGGACTCGCATTCCGAAGGGAGACTGTTCAAACCCCATTCGGACAACAAGATTTAGGTTTCGCGTGATTTCCCTAAATCGCTCCAAGCAAACGCCAGCATCGTTCCCTTGGACGGCCACGGCCGATTTACGTCCTCATCCTTTCCCAATCTGAGCTTGTCTACGGGGCGTTAACCCTAAAATCCCTTACTTGAGGCACCTTACGACCAGATCTCCCTCTGTCGACCCCAAACAACGACTGGTGTTATCGAGCCAGCTTATAAAAATTTTCAGTGAATTATAAGGTTTATAATATGAACAGCACTCAGCCACAAGTCATTATCATTATCATCATTATCATTGTACAGTTCCAGTTTCCTGGATACTGTTAATGAACCTCTTTCATTTTGACCTACCAGTGTTTAACCTGTCGCAGAGAATGTCACCCATCGTGCTTCCTTTGGCGGTGAGGTCTTCCTGGATAATGTTCATCCAACGGGTTCTGGGTCTTCCTATTGGGAGTTTTCTTAGCATCCCTCTTTCCATGTTTATTCAGAGTATGCTGATGTAATAGCTCCACACTTATCAATCATATACAGCCGCTCGCTCGACGAAAGATATGTAACCAAAGACTGAAAAGTTGCCAATGTCACACCAATATTCAAGAAAGGCAGTGGAAGTAATCCACTAAGTTACACCATTAACGTCGATTTGCAGCAGGATTTTGGAAAATATATTGTATTGGAACATTATGAATTACAGTAACTCGAAAAGAACGGGCTGTTGACACACAACCAACGCGGACGTTGAAAACATCGTTGTTGTGAAATACAATTAGCTCTTCACTCACACGAAGTGTTGAGTGCTACTGACATGAGATTACAAATTGATCCTGTATTTTTAGATTTTGCAGAAGGCTTTTTACATTGTACTTCACAAGCGGCTTGTACCCAAATTGCGCGCTTATGGAATATTGTCTCACTTATGTGATTGGATTCATGATTTCCTGTCAGAGAAGTCATAGTTCGTAGTAGCTGACGGAAAGTTAACGAGTAAAACAGAAGTGATTTTTGGCGTTCCCCAAGGTAGTGTTATAGGCCTCCCGCTGTTCCTTAGTTACATAAACGATTAAGGACACAATCTGAGCTGCCGTCTTAGGTTGTTGCACATGTTGCTGTGGTTTATCGTCTAGTAAAGTCATCAGAAGATCAAAACAAATTGCAAAACGATTTAGAAAAGACATCTGTATAATGCGAACATTGGCAATTGACCCTAAATAATGAAAAGTGTGAGGTAATCGACATGAGTGATAAAAGGAATCCGGTAAACTTCGGTTACGCGATAAATCAGTCAAACCTGAAGGCCGTAAATTCAACTATATTCTTATGAATTACAACTACGAACAACTTGAATTAGAAAGAACATACAGAAAATGTTGTGGGGAAGGTGCATCAAAGACAAAGTTTTATTGGCAGAAAACTTAGAAGATGCAATAGCTCTACTAAAGAGACTGCCTACACTACGCTTTTACGTCCTTTTTTGGAGTACTGCTGCGCTGTGTGAGATCTTTACCAGATACGATTAACGAATTACGTCGAGAAAGTTCAAAGAAGGACAGCAAGTTTTGTATTATCGAGAAATAGGGAAGAGAGAGTCACTGACATGATACAGGATTTTGGGTGGACATCATTAAAAGAAAGGCGTTTTTCGATTTGGCGGAATCTTCTCACGAAATTTCAATTACCAACTTTCTCCTCCGAATACAAAAATATTTTGTCGACCCCGACCTACACAGGGAAAACTGATCATCGTAATAAAATAAAGGAAAGATACATGTGTTCGTTTTTCCGCATTGTTCCAGATTGGAACAAAAGAGAATTACTGTGAAAGTGGTTGGATACCCTCTTCCAGATACTTGTGGGTGATCTGCAGAATATCCATGTAGATGCAGATGTGGATATAGATGTAGATGTAGATGTACATGTAAACGGAGGTTAATACGTGTGCGAGTTTACTTTTAATCTTCTGTTACAGTGGGGAGATCTCTGTTATGTAGTTTTTTATTTTCAAATCTTATGCTATTTTTAGGTATCGTTAACATTTTTACTTTTCTGAGAGGTAATTATAATAAAAATAAATAAATAAAATAAACAATGTACAAAGGGGCGACACTTATCACTACTGGCTGCAATTTACACCTATTTAAAGCTCAACCCTGACCTATTCTTTTAGTATTTGACACACCTACCTCGGTGGCAAGCGTGATGACCACATGCAAGGGTAAGAGGCTACCTATACATTTTAGGGATCACTATGTACAATGCGTTTGTTGTCATAGAGCATAATATTTTTGTTAATTGCTCTTGTGCTACTGTTCTAATAATGTAATCGGATTGTTTGATCATAGGATGGTCTGAAGATGGTACTGTGTACCGAAACCTGTAGCCAGTAGGCAACATAAATAAACTGCGACTGGAGACACAAAGACTTTTTTTTCATAATTGTACTGTGTAAGGGGTCCGTAGGCCCTTACTATAACTTTGCACTCAGCACAGGTCGATAGGGCGAACAATCGATTGTGACGTGTTGCGAGAGCGAGTGTCGAGATGCGCCAGAGTGGTTGGCGGGTATGGTATATGTGTGGAGGCCATTATTGGAATACAGGGTTTTTTAACCGAGAAGGGTGTCACCATCGCCGTGGTTAGACCCTTAAATAATAAATAAATACTGGGAAAGTGATGGAGTATCTTTATAAAAGTGATCAGTGATGTTACTGGTGCCGATATGTAGTTTCGCGTCACCGCGCCGGCCTAATCTTGGATTGCAGTGTTGGATGCAGTGATGGATTAGCGTGTGACGATAATGGCGAATGAAGAAAGCCTGCGCTGAGATTAGCTGTAATTATATATGTATGACGAAGGCAGTTGCTCTCTCCTTTTTGTGTTTTGAGAAGAATGTAAGTTCGTAATTAGTAAAACTGTGTTGGTGTTCCTTATTACCATACATTCAGTATTATAGTATTGAACAGGACGAACTGGAAAGTAACAACTTCCGTAGCAGTCAATTCCGATTACCAGCCCCATTAGGTTCACGGTCATGTTAATAATAAATATTGGGCTGCTATTCGATCAAATCAGGTCAGGATAGAAACGGAGGTGTTACACCTGGTCGCTGTTCCACAGACTGTATCTCGGGAATATGTCCTGTATTTGTGCTATGCATTTTGGAGTTAACACGTATTAGCACGTGCACTGAGTGAGTGCTGTTTAATTATCTGATAACTAGTTTACCGCACATCACTCTATATTTCGTGGTAGCACAGAGAAAATTTACAGCATGTGCCCCAGCTTATTACAAAAAAATAAAGACAACTGATGAAATTGCGAAATTTCAGAGGAAAGTACCAACCTCTCTCAGTTGGACATATAAAACAGTTATACACGTTGTTACAAAGTGCGAGCAAACGTATTCAAGCATCGTAAAACAACAATCTATAAGTGCACATGTTCGTTAAACCATCACTAGTCACAAAGGCATTATACCACAACTGCAGACAACTGTGGTCTAATGCATTTGTCACTAGTGATGGTTTAACGAACATGTGCACTTACAGACTATGTTGTTTTACGATGTTTGAATACGTATGCTCGCACTGTGTAATAACGTCACGAGTCTATTTAACAGTATTGACAACAAAATACAAATGAGTCAGCTTACATTACGTTGACATGGCTTAAAGCCGTAATATCACTTGATAATGGCTCAAGACGGAAATTGCAATAGTGTAATAAAAACTTATAAGTCACTGGCGTAAAGATAATGTCCTTCAAAAAAAAATTTATGACTGTGAATCCCAGCTACAACAAGTTTATTCATTGTTGGATTTAGTTTGCAGCATTACAACATAGTACTCAGCCAAGAATTACTAAATGTGCTGGGTGTCCCAGGATGAATGAAGAATGTTGTGGGACATTACAGGAACGATCATCGAAGCAAAAAAGTGTAGAATTCATGAGCTCTGAAACACTTGGCTTAAGAGCCATGAGCACTTGTTCATTTTCGCTACCGTGTAACACATCTACTCAATAAGTGCTTATAGGTCTTCAGAAGCGCATTTTAGAGCCCATGTTTACAGACGTTCTTTCTTCGACTGAGCGTTCCTGTCATGTCCCTCAACATTCACCACTCCTCCCGAGACACACTGTATAGCCCTCTCAACAAACTAGTATCGCTCGCTTACAACAGACAGTACTGATGTAAGGAGGCGGATAAATTATCGGCTATATATGTATTCTGAAATCCCTGGCATTGTAATATTAGTTTAGCACTAACAGTACAGTTCTGCGCGGGTGTGCTACCACACTACCAACATTTCCGTGTTGTAATTGCCTTGCCCTCTGACATGATGACGTTCGCAAACACGTACAGCCAGCACCTCCGATGCAGCTTTTATTTCTTTTGCTGACGGCCTTCTGCAGGTGAGTCGCCGTAATGAGACGTTGCAGAGAAAAGCCAAGCTGTCGGCTGAAACCGCTATACTCGCTAAACACTCACAGTACCGTATATGATGACATAGGTAATGGTAAACTAATATGCATCGACGTAGATAATAACGCCAGCCAAGTTAATTTAACTTTCTTTGTCTATAACATTGGTTCAAAATGGCCACACTGAACTAAATCTGGCACTGTATAAGAGTGTAAACGGCACATCTCAGATTGTCAGACGAGCAGTTTGACCTCAGGAATACCGTTTTTATTTGGTACTAGCAGGGCTAAACGATCTATCTAGACGACATTAGGTAATTTCTTTGATTTATCAGGAGTATATCATTTTGCGGACTTCGCTTACTTTTGGATACGTTGGAACATTATGGGACTAGCGAAAACGCTCGACAATGATTCACTTCATGTCTAGAAAGTAGGAAGCAGAAGGTTGTCCACCAGGGTGAACAAAAAGGACAGAAATTCGAATCTGATTGGGAGCGTATTAAGTGGTGAGTTCCACAAGGTCCACGACGGTGTTGTCCGCTGTTCTTGGTGTACACAGCCTGTTTCAAAAACACATTTACAAATTCTGGGGTCAGGTTCCTCATGCCAAAATAAGAAAAAAGTTTCTTATTAACATACGTTCGAAAATTCTTCTTTTTCGGGCTATCAATGAAAGTTAACAGTTTAGATGATTGGAGCGCATCAACATATAAATTCATAACAAATGCTCGAAACGTTCTGCTCTTGCATCTAAACACGCATGCATCGTCGAATCATGGGCTCTCAAACCCTTTCAAACACTCGCTGACGGTTTCTAACGGTTTCACAGGCTTCTATGACACTCGGCGTAGAGCTTCTGCATCCAGGTGGTCAGATGCACGTATCCGTTGTTTAAGGTACCAACAAATACACTCCTGGAAATTGAAATAAGAACACCGTGAATTCATTGTCCCAGGAAGGGGAAACTTTATTGACACATTCCTGGGGTCAGATACATCACATGATCACACTGACAGAACCACAGGCACATAGACACAGGCAACAGAGCATGCACAATGTCGGCACTAGTACAGTGTATATCCACCTTTCGCAGCAATGCAGGCTGCTATTCTCCCATGGAGACGATCGTAGAGATGCTGGATGTAGTCCTGTGGAACGGCTTGCCATGCCATTTCCACCTGGCGTCTCAGTTGGACCAGCGTTCGTGCTGGACGTGCAGATCCGTGAGACGACGCTTCATCCAGTCCCAAACATGCTCAATGGGGGACAGATCCGGAGATCTTGCTGGCCAGGGTAGTTGACTTACACCTTCTAGAGCACGTTAGGTGGCACGGGATACATGCGGACGTGCATTGCCCTGTTGGAACAGCAAGTTCCCTTGCCGGTCTAGGAATGGTAGAACGATGGGTTCGATGACGGTTTGGATGTACCGTGCACTATTCAGTGTCCCCTCGACGATCACCAGTGGTGTACGGCCAGTGTAGGAGATCGCTCCCCACACCATGATGCCGGGTGTTGGCCCTGTGTGCCTCGGTCGTATGCAGTCCTGATTGTGGCGCTCACCTGCACGGTGCCAAACACGCATACGACCATCATTGGCACCAAGGCAGAAGCGACTCTCATCGCTGAAGACGACACGTCTCCATTCGTCCCTCCATTCACGCCTGTCGCGACACCACCGGAGGCGGGCTGCACGATGTTGGGGCGTGAGCGGAAGACGGCCTAACGGTGTGCGGGACCGTAGCCCAGCTTCATGGAGACGGTTGCGAATGGTCCTCGCCGATACCCCAGGAGCAACAGTGTCCCTAATTTGCTGGGAAGTGGCGGTGCGGTCCCCTACGGCACTGCGTAGGATCCTACGGTCTTGGCGTGCATCCGTGCGTCGCTGCGGTCCGGTCCCAGGTCGACGGGCACGTGCACCTTCCGCCGACCACTGGTGACAACATCGATGTACTGTGGAGACCTCACGCCCCACGTGTTGAGCAATTCGGCGGTACGTCCACCCGGCCTCCCGTATGCCCACTATACGCCCTCGCTCAAAGTCCGTCAACTGCACATACGGTTCTCGTTCACGCTGTCGCGGCATGCTACCAGTGTTAAAGACTGCGATGGAGCTCCGTATGCCACGACAAACTGGCTGACACTGACGGCGGCGGTGCACAAATGCTGCGCAGCTAGCGCCATTCGACGGCCAACACCGCGGTTCCTGGTGTGTCCGCTGTGCCGTGCGTGTGATCATTGCTTGTACAGTCCTCTCGCAGTGTCCGGAGCAAGTATGGTGGGTCTGACACACCGGTGTCAATGTGTTCTTTTTTCCATTTCCAGGAGTGTATAATAATCTAAAGGACTGAGGTCATGGGAGTATGCAGGCCATGGCATTGGTTCTGTTACCAACCCATCTGTCAAGGTCGATACCAGCCAGTGCATCTCGGACAGTGAGACTGAAATGTGCTGGACCTCCATCATACATGGTCCACATGTTTTTTATTTGCAAAATCTGCTAGTAGGTCTTCGAGGGTGTTTCAAATAGAGTACCTATGACAGTAGTACGTGTCAGACGTACTGGGAGAACTATGACCCTACCAGACTGTCACCTACAATTCCAGACCACACGTTAATCTTAAGCTGGCGCTGATGTCTAGCCTGCACTGTAGCATGAGAACTGCGAGCGGATCATATTTGTAGAGTGTGGAAATTTTTTATTCCATCTCTTTCAAACGTAGTCTCGTGTTTAAAGAAAACTGAAGAGACAAACGACGGATTGGCAGTTTGTGTAACAAGCCATCGGTAAAAGTTCTCCCGTGGTGGGTAACTGGCAGGTGTAAGGCCCTGCATTCCTTTAAGGCGATACGGATATACGAGTCGCTCGTAAAGTATCCTCCAGGCTGAACCTGGAGATGTAGCACATGCCACGGCACTTGTCTTGCGCTGATTCCTGGCTCTTCTTCGACAGCCTGTAGACTGTGGCCTTCCTGGTCAAGCGTACGAGCAGTGCCTGTTCTTCCACGGTCAGTAGTCTGTGGTGCTACGTATCTTGTCTCCACAAGGCGACCGTACACAGCACCAAACGTTGGACGACTCGGCTGTCTTTGGTCTGGGAACACCGTCTGATACAGCAGTGCAACCCCCCGTGTCCTTTACCATCCGCGACGCTATACATAAATTCATGTTTGCCTGTTCACGAACAGTGCACTTTCAGTTAACGTACTACATGTAGTAAATGTACACAACAGATAAATTGTAGAAAGACCAATGAGGAATGTACTGCCTGGCAACGCAATGCCCTCTAGGATACGAGTCAAACGGGTTCATAGATAAGTGAATCGTTGCATTGTGACTGGAGAGCCGCTAAACGTCAGCTTTCATCAGTAACTAGAAAACGAGGGATTTTTGAATTACATTTATAAGACATCTTTTCTCGTTTTTGGCATTAGGAATGTCAGGGCGTAAAGTCAAGCGCCGGCACGGCAGTCGGGAACGAGAGAGCAGAGACGGTTGTGAAGAAGACGTCAGCCAATCGCTCGCTGATCGACCCCTCTTCAGGTCGACAACGATCCACAAGGATGATGTCTGGTTTTGTTGATCCACTGTGCCTTCCAGAATAACGAGATCACCCTGGGAATGCAACGAAAACAATTCCACAGACCATAACGCTCCCTGCTTCTGCCTGGACGCTTCCGACGATTGCTACGGGGTATTTGCTTCCTGACGTTTCACGCAATACACAGCAACGGCCATCTGTCCGATAGAACATAAAACGTTGACACCGGCTTGGTATTGAAGGATCTTGTGTGTAATACTGAAACAGTATCAAATAATGTAGTTCATGAAATAAGTTCGTGGCTTGTGGAAAATAATTTGATGCTAAATCACAGTAAGATTCAGTTTTTACAGTTTCTAACTCACAATTCAACAAGAACCGATATTTTTATCAGACAGAATGGGCATATTATAAGCGAGACGGACCAGTTCAAGTTCCTAGGCGTTCGGATAGATAGTAAGCTTTTGTGGAAAGCCCATGTTCATGATCTTGTTCAGAAACTAAATGCTGTTTTCTTTACCATTAGAACAGAATCTGAAATAAGTGACAGTTCAACACGAAAAGTAGTCTACTTTGCATATTTTCATACGCTTATGTCGTGTGGTATTATTTGTTGGGGTAATTCTTCTGATTCAAAAAGGGTTTCTTGGCTCAAAAACGGGCTGTTCGAGCTATATGTCGTGTAAGTTCGAGAACCTCTTGTCGACCCCTATTCAGTAGTCTGGAAATTCTGAAATTGCCGTCACAGTATATATTTTCTTTAATGTCGTTTGTTGTTATCAATATTAGCTTATTCTCAAGAGTCAGCAGCTTTCACTCAGTTAATACTAGGCAGAAATCAAATCTGCATGTAGAATGCACTTCCTTGAGTGTTGTGCAGAAAGGAGTGCAGTATTCTGCTGCACCCATTTTCAATAAGCTACCACAAGAACTCAAAAATCTTAGCAGTAGCTCAAACACTTTTAAGTCTAAACTGAAGAGTTTCCTCATGGCTCACACCTTCTATTCTGTCGAGCAGCTCCTAGAAGAGCCGAAAATTTAAGCAAATTCCAGTGTTACATTGTGGATTTTCTTTATTTAAACTTACGACTTGTCGCCTGAATACGTTTCTTATATTTCATTTTATGTTTCTACTATCGTCTCATAATTTCATGTATTGACTCGTTCCATGACCATGGAGACTTCTCCTTAATTTGGTCCCACGGAACAATAAATAAATAAATAAATAAACGTGATTTCATCAGGAGAGAGCACCAGTCCCCACTCACATAACGTCCGGTAGCATTACTGGAGTGCAAATTCCAACCTTCGTCGCCGATGAATAGTATTCAGCATGGATGCACAAACCAGGGCCACATGCGGAGCCCCATACGCATCAACTTTCGCTGATGTAAACGTGGGCTTCCGCAGTCGTTGTCACAGTCAATAAAATTCTTCTGCGTTTGAGGCCGCATTGTCATGTGTAAAATTCCGACGTTTCGGCGACTGTTGCAAGGCGCCTTCCTCAGGGTGCCTTGCAACAGTCGCCGAAATGTCGGAATTTTACAGATGACAATACGGCCTAAAACCCAGAAGAATTTTATTGACTTTCGCTGATGTGTCGTTGAGGAGACCCTGTTGATAGCCCTTTGGTTCACGTGGGCGGTCAATTGCTCAAAAGCTGCACGTCTGTTCGGCCGTACACATCTCCGCAGCCTCGTCCACTCCCGTCATCTGTGGACCGTGGTGCACCACAGCTGCATTGGTGCCGGTTTTGGACTGAGCTATTTTGCTCTGCACGATGTACTTTAACCACAGTGACGCGTGAACACTGTACAAACTTAGCTATTTCGGAAATGCTTCCACCCTTGGCCCGAAAGCCAATGATCATGCGCTTTTGGAGGTCAGATAAATTGCCCAGTTTCCGCATTACGACTGTGATTGCACTGTTTTCCGCTTCCGCCCGACACGCTTTATATACCTTCCACGTTTAGTGCTGCCACCAGCCGTCTGTGAGTTGTTTTGGACGTTGACATCGAACAAAGGTGGTGGTCACGTTAATGTGAGTGGACCGTGTTTCGTGACACATTGATGGTAAATTGAATAAAATTGCAAATAACTGTTAATTGATGATTTACTCACGATCGGTTTCGTCGCGTTAAAGTTGCATCTTGAGGTGGTTAGTAGCGTCACTTAGATAAGCACACGGAGATGCTCCCAACGTTCGTAGTCACGGAACCCAACCCCATGAAGAGGCGAAGTCGTCGACAAATAACAACCGCTAGAGCATTGTCGCGAATAGTGACTGGGGTGAGGCAGCTGTAGTTGGTTGCCGCAAGCGTAACGCACTGGAGGCGCTCAGCTGTACATTAAACTGACTGTTATCACAATACGAATGGAGGCACTAGTGTACGTTTGAAGGCCAGAAAACGTGATGTAGACCACGAACGTTGGCGGCGTCTCCGTGTGCTAGCGTCTGTGACACTAATAACCAGCTTAAGAAGTTGTTTTAAGGCAGCGAAACCTGTCGTGGATAAATCATCACTTAACAGCTGTCTGCGGTTTTACTCAAGTTGAGTTTACCATGAATTCCAACGGCTGTGACTGCCCAAATTATTAAGTTGTGTCTTGCCATATTATCGTGGAATCTGGTATAATCTGGAGTTTTGTAAAACGTACTGATCTTGGACACTCCATAATAATTCCAGTATTTTACTGAACGGGATGCTATTTCAGGACGTGTTCGATTTTTCCCGATGGCGCGTCGGTGTACTGTATAAAGACAGAGGCCGATTCTTCCTCCGTAACTTTGTCCGTCTCCGGAAGTGCATAGGGTTAGAGCGCAGAGCGCTTCTGATCTATCATTCCGAGTAAACGTTTTTCCGGAATACCACACTGAGATGATCCTGTTACCGGAGGTGAGTCTCTGATTCTGAGATGGTGACCTACCATTCTGAGCACCCCAATCCTGTCTAGCGCGGTGTTAGCTGTCTGTATGAAGGTACAGGTTAGTGTGCGTTTTCGTCTGTGGTGCAGGATACCTTCCGCTCTTCTCGTGACCACGACGTTAAGGTTTGGTAGACTTCCCTCTGTCTCGGCTTGCATATTGAATCTGATATTAGGTGTGTGCGTGTGTGAGTGAGTTCTTAAGGGACCAAACTACTGTGATCATCGGTCCCTAGAATTACGCACTGCTTAAACTAAATCATGCTAACAACAAGACACACGCCCATGCCCGGCGGAGGACTCGAACCTTCGGCGGGAGGAGCCGCGCAGTCCCTGACATGGCGCCCCAGACCGCACGGCCACTCCGCGCGGCTTATCTGATATTGGTATTCACGGAGTTTAGATGTACATGCAAGTCATGGACTTTGTCTCTTAAAATGAACCAGATAACAAACGTGCTGGTCACATAACGGAAAAAGGAAGTGGGTTTCAATGCGAAAGACTCGAGGGCTATTACCTCGAAGTGTTGCACAAACAGATTGTCAACCACAGGCGAGGGTGTGCTGCCTATTGCGACTCACCGTCTGTTCATAGTATCCCCCGTTAAAGAGAGAAGGGGCCTACTATGGAAATAAATGGCATCCCACACCATCACTCCTGGTTGTCGAGCCTTATGGTGGGCGACATTCATGTTGGCATCCCACCCAGGGCGTCCTAGACACGTCTTCGGCCTGAAATCTCATTGATTGTAGTACAATCGTCTTCAATGATGCGTCCCGTTTCGAACTGCGCCCCGATGGCCATCAAAGACGTATCTGGAAACGGTGGAGACAGTGGTGTTATACCAACCTGTAACCCCTCGTATGGTCCGACGGCCAGGAGTGATAGTCTGGGGTGCCATTTCGTTTCATTGCAGGACTACTTTGGTTGTCATCCGCAGCACCCTTCGACCACAGCGGTGATGCTCGCCCGCACACGGTGAAGGTTTCTGCTGTTTGTCTTCATGCTGCCAAACCCTACCTTGGTCAGCAAGGTCGCCAAATCTCTCCCTAGTCGAGAACGTTGGAGCTTTATGGCCAACACCCTCCAACCAGCTCGTGATTTTGACGTTCTAACCCGCCAGTTGGACAGAACACAGCACGATATCCCTCAGGAGGACATCCAACAACTCCATCAATCAATGCCAAGCCGTATTACTGCTCGCATAAGGGCGACGCTTTATTGACTTGATCACTTTGCGAAACTCTTTCTCTTGAACAAATCATCCAATTTTTTCCGAAATTGTAGTCATTTGTTTGTCTGTACATGTACGTCACATCTACCGATTTCCTTCCTATTCGGATGAGTCCTTCGTGGTGGGTCGTTTTTTCCCGCCTTCCTTAGAGGGTACGTGGAAGATAGACCGTGCCTGTATTGGTCGCAAGTGTTAGAACCAAATTTCTGGCCAATGAGTTACAAGAATTCTCGTGGAGGCACCCTGGTGAATACGGAAACAATATCAAACCTCAACAGGTTGTTTGGATCCTTCCGCTTGAAGTTGTTACGCCTTTAAGAAACTAGAGGATTGTGAATGTTTTGCGGGCATTTACCCACATACCCACACAAGATATCAGTAAGTCTTTTGGGTATTTTGACAGTAAATATATAGGATCCGTGATATTGCTGAAAATAGGGCGTAACGGCAATTCATCTTTGTGGACCTGTTCGATCAACTAGTACACCGCGAGAAATTTGTTCTCTATTTTATTTGCTTAATTATAAGCAGAACGGTGATCATTGTTAGTTTGAATGCAGGAACCTCCCTAATTACACGCTTCATATGCCAATGTATATTTCAAAGATCTTTCATGAGTATTACACCTTTTTGAGGACGACGAAAAAGGCTCTTTTGATCTCCGACGTTTTACTGTATTATACGCAGCGCATTTCTCGCTGAAAATATTTTGAAACAGGGGTGGTTGTGGTTGTTGTTGTGGTCTTCCGTCCTGCGACTGGTTTGACGCAGCTCTCCATGCTACTCTATCCCGTGCAAGCTTCTTCATCTCCGAGTACCTACTGCGACCTACATCCTTCTGAATTTGCTCAGTGTATTCATCTCTTGGTCTCCCTCTACAGTTTTTAACCTCCACGCTGCCCTCTAGTACTAAATTGGTGATCCCTTGATGCCTCAGGGTATGTCCTACCAACCGATCCCTTCTTCTAGTCAAGTTGTGTCACAAATTTCTCTTCTCCCCAATTCTATTCAACACCTCCTCATTAGTTACATGATTACCCATCTAATCTTCGGCACTCTTCTGTAGCACCACATTTCGAAAGCTTCTATTCACTTTCTGTCCAAACTTTTTACCGTCCATGTTTCACTTCCATACATGGCTACACTCCACACAAATACTTTCAGAAACGACTTCCTGACACTTAAATCTATACTCCATGTTCACAAATTTCTCTTCTTCAGAAACGACTTCCTTGCCATTGCCAGTCTACATTTTATATCCTCTCTACTTCGACCATCATTAGTTATTTTGCTCCCCAAATAGCAAAACGTCTTTGCTACTGTAAGTGTTATCTCGACAATATTCCAATATCCTCATTTTGCTTTTGTTTATGTTCATCTTATATCCTCCTTCCAGGTCCTTTGCTGTCTCTGAGGTTTGCCGATGACACTGCAATTCTATAAAAGTTTTTATTTCTTCTCCATGGATTTTAATTCCTACTCCGAATTTTTCTTTTGTTTCCTTTACTGCATGCTCAATATACAGATTGAATAACATCGGGGATAGGCTACAACCCTGACTCACTCCCTTCCCAACCACTGCTTCCCTTTCATGCCCCTCGACTCTTATAACTGCCATCTGGTTTCTGTACAAATTGTAAATAGCCTTCCGCTCCCTGTATTTTACTCCTGCCACTTTCAGAATTTGAAAGAGAGTATTCCAGTCAACATTGTCAATAGCTTTCTCTAAGTCGACAAATTTTGCCTTTCCTTAATCTATTTTCTAAGATAAGTCGTAGGGTCAGTATTGCCTCACGCGTTCCATCATTTCTACGGAATCCAAACTGATCAACCAGTTTTTCCATTCGTCTGTAAAGCATTCGTGTTAATATTTTGCAGCCGTGTCTTCTTAAACTGATAGTTCGGTAATTTTCACATCTGTCAACATCTGCTTTCTTTGGGACTGAAATTATTAAACAAAGGTATCTACCGACAAACCAGAAATTTTGCACATGCTTAATACATTATGTTTATTTTTTCAATCATATCCAGCATGAAGTTTATTAACACGAAAAGTTTATTGCTATGGTATTTGAAACAGCGTAAACCATTCCTGACGGAACAGAACACGGTAATTCAGCAGCAACATTCAAGTTCTATACTGTTAGATTCATGATATTCTTGCTGAGTTTTTCATCTAAAACGTCTTTTCTTGGCTTGCCAAAATAATTTACACCAACGAGTTAATAATTCATCACATTCCAGTTCATGGCTAAGAACAATACGAGTAATAGCTATAACCAAGTTGTCAGCAGGTCACTGAACTGTTAATGAGAAAGAAATAAGCATATGTCTGCATGTCAAATTATGTGTAACCACTGAGTGTTAACCTGCCGTAAGAAATTAGGCAGTTGACGCGATTTCATGCAGTTCACCCGGAACGGGTAGTGGATGGTTCAGTGGAGTTATTTCTCTTCTCATCAACAACTTTATCGTAACCGCACTTCTCGCTGCAATATTAAGTGACGCCTACTTGAGATGTCTCATTTCACAGCTTGAAGAACATCTCTGGGAACAGTGGAGCAATTTTCAGTATAACGAATGCAGCAGCAGCTCCATAAACCTGACAGTAGCTAATTTCTAGCGCTGCCGTTATGAAAGTTACAGACAGTTATTGTCCAATGGAGGTAATTATAAACGACATACATAGTTTCCTTGTTATGTTCTGGTTCGTACTGACGGGTTACAAGCTGAAATTTATCAGTACCATCAGTGCTTCATTTCTCAATGATGTGACGTTTTCCATGAGTGACATCTTAAGCCGTACCTTCCCTTTCCCTAGTACGATCACTGAGGTACCTTAAGGGCTATATAACGTCTCCAAATGTTTACATTAAAAACTGCGTCATTTTTGTAACTTTCGTAGTTGTCGCTAGGTCTTCTTTTGTTTCGCTGATCTTGGAGAAGGAGTCATTTACGTTGAGGTCTTCGCAGTTTATAGCTGCCGAGCCGCCAGGAAACAGAACATCGCTTGTGTAAAACAACCAGCCACCATTAAGTGGCAGTTTAAAATATTACAAAATATTTCGTGGTTGTTTCCACGGCAGCGGCCACAAAGCAGTTTAAAGCATTTCGTTTAATAATAGCTGGCATGGAAAAGACTTTATTTTATTACAGTGTTAGTATTTACAATATTTTAGGTCCATGTTAGATACAGCACGTTTGGCCTTAACTGCGAACGAAAGAGTTTTCAGGTATATAAATTGTTTAGACGCTTCTTATGATGATAGTGAACCCACCAACAAAACGTAAATGGAAAGGCTGCATTTTATTCTGTTTACATATTCTTCTTTTATTGCCTAGCCCACGGAAGTCTGACCACTATCGATGCAAGTTTACGTAATTTATAGGCAGGCTTGTTGTCGGAATATCAGTTAACGGAACCGTAAGCAAGAATAAAATGAAATAGCGCGAAAGACCGTAAGTGACGCCCTATTAAAAGAACTAGGAAACAGGTGGTTCAACATTTCTCCTGAACAACTCCCAGCTTCACTTTATATCTGTCAATGAATTGTATAGAAAGTTTGCGTCACATTCTTCAACAACAGCGTCTAAGCGCTCCTTAAAGCGGAAATACGAGGGTGGTTTGAAAAGTTCTCCAATCGGAGTAGAAAAGGACTTACATCACCGAAACTTTTATTTTTATTTTTCAATGTAGTTTCCTTATAGATTAATGCACTTGGTCCAACGATGCTCCAGTGCCTTGAACCCATCTCGAAAATGAGTTTTCTCCATGGCTGCAAAATAGTTGTCAACTCCGGCTATCAATTCTTCGTTTGAAAAGAATCTTCGACCACCAAGAAAAATACTCAGTGTTGGGAAGAGATGGAAGTCTGACGGATGACATCGGGCAAGCGTGAGCAATTTCACACATTTTCAATCGGCGAGTCTCCATGGCCATTTTGTGCACTTTTGCAATGATTTCTGCAGCAGTGACACAGCTTGGCCGAACACTGCGCGGATCATCATCTAAGCTCTCCCGACCAAATTTAAATTCATTTGTCCACTTGGCAACAGTTGAACATGAAGGGACAGAGTCCCATAGTGTATTTTGCAAATCTGCGTGAATGTCCTTTGCTTTCATACCTTTCTTTACGAAGTACTTAATCACTCTCGAATTTGAATTTTTTTCCGTCTTCGCAAATCACTACGCGGGGACAACAACAGAGCCACGTCACCGTCACAGCTCTCTTCCAATAGTACTGACGTGGCACGTGTTTTCAGGCAAAAGTCCAATTAATATCACGTGAACAGCTCGTTGCACTAGCACTGACCTCTCGTGGTAATTCCGAGAACTTTTCAAATCACTCTCGTACAGGGGTAGACAAAAAGTATGTGAACAACGCGAGAAATGTATGCCTGAATGTAAATGCAGATTCTAGCCAAGCCTGCAAGTTGCCCTGTTGTATTTGACCAATACGTTGCAAGTGTCAGTAGTGGTCAGAACAGTGCTATGTGTAGTTGTGAGCGCATTATGTCGGAGCTAAGTGAATTCGAACACGGGCAAATTGTTGCTAGTTGTACGGTGAGTGCCTACGTAACCAATGGTGCCGAAATGTTTGGTGTTTGGAGAGGCACTGTATCAAAGATTTATACTGCATAGAGGAAAGCGGAAAACAATAATCACCGAGCGAGGTGGCGCAGTGGTTAGCACACTGGATTCACATTCGTGAGGACGATGGTTCAAACCCGCGTCCGTCCATCCTGATTTAGGTTTTCCGTGATTTCCCTAAATCGCTTCAGGCAAATGCCGGGATGGTTCCTTTGAAAGGACACGGCCGACTTCATTCCACATCTTTCCCTAAGCCGACGGGATCGGTGATCTAGCTGTTTGGTCCCTCCCCCAAATCAACCAACCAATCAAAACAATAATACGCTGAGTCACAATGCTAAGCCGTAAGTGTGTGTGCTGAGTGATCGTCATCGACTGTTATTGAAGAGAAATATGACGAAAAATAACTGGATCACAGCTGGAAAAACCACTGCAGAACCGAGTGTCCCATTCTTAGACCCTGTCAGCACCAAAACAATACGAAGGAAGTATCATACGTTCGGAATTTTAGGGCGAGCTCGAATTCCAAAACCACTCGTCAGTGGTGCAAACGTCCGTAAAGGGAAAACTTGGTGCAGGAGCCATAAAACCTGAACTATGGAGTAACGGAAGAAAGTCATTCGGTCGGATGAGTCTTGCTTCATACTGTTACCGGCTTCTGGTCGAGTTTATGTCCCAAGAGTGAAATATGGTGGGGGTTCGGTGATGATTGGGGCAGACATAACGTGATATTCCATGGGTCCCATACGAACTCGAGCTACTGCCAAGGATTATGTGGCCATTCTGCCCGATCAGATGACTCTCAGGATACAATGTTTGATCCAGAATGCTGATGGCGTGTTCAAAAACTACACGGCCTCCTGTTCGCACGGCTCCCATCGTCCAACATTGCTTTATGAGTACGAGGATGAATTGTCGCATCTCACCTGGGCACAAAATTCACCAGATCACAACATCATTGAGCCTTTGTCGTCTACTTTGGAAAGAACGGTGCGTGATCGCCATGCACCTCCATCACTATTTTGCGGGAATAACTGTGTAATATTTCCTTGAAACCATAAAGGACCTCTATTCATCCATCTCGAGAGTACTGGAAACTATTTTGAATGCCAACGATTTTCGTACACTGCGTGGTAATCTGTTGCGTTTGTGATGTTTTCATATTTTTGTCCACTCTCTGTACTTCAATGTCCAGAACGAATGTTTCGTTCTGCAACGGAGTATTTGATTTTTGAAACTTTCTGGCAGTAGGAGATTGTGCGCCGGGTCGGACTCGGACGTGTAAGCTTGGCTACCATGGTCGGTGTTGGGACACTTAGAAAAGACTGGTAATTGAGTCGAAACGGGTTATGTAAACAAAACAACGAAATTTCGCATCTGGAGCGTTAGGTTCTAATTAATATGCAGTCAACAGGTGCGGAAGAATCTAGGCAGTTTGAGGAGTGGTAAATTAACCATTCCTGTATGCACAACGCCTCTGACACAACAGAGCTCCACCAGAATAAAAAATAAAAGAATATAAATGGTTAACTTTCCATACAACATGTGTCCAATTTTTATTGCTTGCATAGACGCAACTGGTTACAGAGATAGGTTTTCATCTCGCGTGTTCTTACTCTATCTCGTTGACTTTGTTGATTTGAACTATCACTTTTAGTTTGAAGTTCAAGTTTTAAAGTTGTGCGTTTCAATTGCTATTGTGCTTTGTTGGCCAATTTTACTGACTCGTTTAAGTATGCCACACGTAGTTACATTTGCTGAATATTTCGATGTGGTATTTGCGTACGGGTTTTGAAAAGGGGAGAAAGGCTACCGCTGCTGCTGCTTGCATTCAATACGGTAGACGATTCGCTATCCGCAGAGCACCAGATTTAACGAGTGTTTCCTCGAGCTTTCACTAAAATACATGTCAGTGGTGCAGTACCAAGCAGTCATATCTCATTTAAACGTGCAAAAGGACTATGTAGATGCAGTAGAAGACATTGCTCAGTTTGATAGGACGTACACGAAAACTTCTACACGTGTCACTGCACCATATATAAGGGGCAGTCAGATGAAAACAAGACAGACGTGCGCCTTTCGCGGGGAAGTTCTCTACCAACGAAGGTCCCCAAACACGGTTAACTACTCACCACCCATCTTCACATCTTTACTTGTGCCAGCACCTCATAGCCTACCTATTGGTCGGGCTCACTGTTTTAATCTGCCAGAAAGTTTCGTATCAGCACACACTGCGCTGCAGAGTGAAAATTTCATTCATTATTTCAAAATTAATCGATGCAAAAGTTTCGCTGCGAATAATTTTCATTGCACTCTCGAACCCTTCCACTACGCTCTGTTAGGCAGCTGTACTAGTTTCTTTGGCTCTTCAGTGTACAAGAATGTGGCATGCGTTATATATGCACGGCCACTATTCATATCGTTTACAACAGATTGAACACTTTCCGCGATATGAAGGTTATCGATGAGTAAGTCCATTAATAATCAAGTCAAATTATATGGATGTAGGAACTGAAGTGACGAATGAAGATTTGTACCAAAGCTGGGATTCGAAACCGTCTCTCCTGCTCACTAGGCAGACGCGCTAGACCCTGTCAGCACCAAAACAACACGAACGAAGAACCATACACTTGGAATTTTAGGGCGAGCTCGAATTCCAAAACCAGTCATCAGTGGTGCAAACGTCAGAAGGGCGCTAACAACTCCACCCTGGCACGGTGGCTTTGCATAACTACACGAACTACCCTAGCACGCATTCCTCCTCAGTCCAAGTTCCTATTCACGCCGTATCCCGCTTGGTATTTCCTCTAAATTATGAAAGCACTGCAGGGGCTTTCCATCTGTACTGGAATAGCACCTCAGCACCCAACGTCCAGCCACTGCGTCAGGGTGGCGTAGTGGTTGGTGCGTCTCCCTACTGAGTAGGGGACCCAAGTTAGGATCGCAGCCTTGGTACAAATTTTATTTCTTCGCTTCAGTCTGAGAATTTACACTGAAGAACCCAAGAAACTGGTACACATGTCTAATATCGTGTAGGGCCCCCTTGAGCACGCAGAAATGCCGCTAGAGGGAACTGACACCATGAATTCTTCAGGGATGTTCATAAATCCGTAAGAGGACGAGGGGGTGGAGACCTCTTCTGAACAGCACATTGCAAGGTATCCCAGATATGCTCAATAACGTTCATGTCTGGCAGTTTGGTGGCCAGCGGAAGTGTTTAAACTCAGAAGAATATTCCTGGAGCCGCTCTGTAGCAATTTCGGACGTGGGACGTCGCACTGTCCTGCTGGAACTGCCCAAGTCCGTCGGAATGCACAATGGACATGAATGGATGCAGGTAATCAGACAGGATTCCTGCGTACGTGTCACCTGTCAGAGTCCTAGCTAGAAGTTTCAGGAGATCCACATCACAGTAACTGCACACGCCCCACACCATTACAGAGCGTCCACCAACTTCAACAGTCCCATGATGACATGCAGCGTCCATGGATTCATCAGGTTGTCCCCATACCCGTACACGTCCATCCGATCGATACAGTTTGAGACTCGTCCGATCAGGCAACATGGTTCCAATCATTAACAGTCCAATGTCGGTGTTGACGGGCCCAGACGAGGCGCCAAGTTTTGTGTCGTGCAGTCACCAAGGGTACACGAAAGGGCCTTCGACTCCGAGAGCCCATGCCATGCCGATGATGGTTCGTTGAATGGTTCACACGATGACACTTGTTGATGGCTCAGCATTGAAATCTGCAGCAATTTTCGGAAAGGTTGCACTTCTGTGACGTTGAACGATTCTCTTCGGTCGTCGTTGGTTCCGTTCTTGCAGGATCTTCTTCCGGCCGCAGCGATGTAGGAGATTTGTTGTTCCTGATATTCACTCTACACTCGTGAAATCGTCGTACGGGAAAAAAATCCCCACTTCATCGCTACGGCGGGGATGCTGTGTCCCCGCTCGTGCGCCGACAATAACACCACGCTGAAATTCACTTAAATCTTGATATCCTGCCATTTATCAAGAGTGACCATTATAATAAGTGCGCCAGACACTTGCTGTCCTACACAGGCGTTGCCGACCGTAGCGCCGTATCCTGCCTGCTTACATATCTCTGTATTTGAATACGCATGCCTATACCACTTTCTTTAGAGCTTCAGTGTAGATCCATTAATACTGTTTAGTGATGAGTCAGTTTCCTTCATGATGGCATCAGTAAAACTCGTAACTCACATCGGCATAGAGGAAACTCAGTTGATTGGGTCTGTTGTGTTACTGCATTGTGTTACAGGACCCCATTATCTAGACTTCTTGAAAATGAGCTTCCAGCATTGCTGGTAGAGTTTCCTTTTCATTTGGCTGCAAAGATGGACATGTTCATCCAGCACTTTGGGTCTCCTGCACATTCTAGTCGTCAGCCGACTCATCACCTAAACCTAACCGCCCCGGAAGATGGAACCGCAGAAATGGTCACGTTTCTTAGCCACCAAGACCATCGTACGTTGCTCCATCATTATTTTGCCTGTGGGAATGACTAAAAGCCGACTTCTACAAACAAAAAAGACAGAGAGAGAGAGAAGAACTGATGAGCGCAAAGACAACATGAAAACGGTTACTCGTGATGTTGTCTATAGAATTTGAAACTGCTTTGAAGTCGGAGGTGGAATTTATGGAAATCAACAGTGAATTTAATCATCTGCCTTAACAAGTTCGGAAGGACGACGGTTCAATCCCGCGTCCGCCCATCCTGATTTAGGTTTTCCGTGATTTCCCTAAATCACTCTAGGCAAATGCCGGGATGGTTCCTCTGAAAGGGCACGACCGACTTCCTTCCCCATCCTTCCCTAATCCGATGAGACCGATGACCACGCTGTCTGGTCTCCTTGCCCAAACCAACCAACCAACCAACCTTAACAAGTTCTGTAAGTATTTGTTTGGGCTACATTGTCACAGCTGTATCTCCGTAACAAATAAAAATTCCCCATTATACGGGATGTTTTATTCGAATTAATATACTCTGCCGCCTCCTAAACTATCTGCTGTTGTTCATGAAACAGCCTGTATAGATACAACAAATAACTGAAGTAAAAGGCGCATGTGATTTTACGCAAAAGTGTGGTGCTCTGTGGAACAAACGGACAGAATGATCTACAGAAACTGTGGAACGTGGTGTTCGAAAAGTGGAAAGGGAAATACTGTGTTCCCACCAACTAGATACAACAGACACACGGAGGTAAGCTGTAGAGGCGAAGTGTACAGGGCAGAAGACGGTGGACGGAAACAGCAGAGACTTTTAATCCAGAAGGAAACAGCAAAGTTCTTTTTTTTTTCAGTTTGCTACGCAGCAAGAGATGTATGCGAACAATAAGACTACTAACTGCGTCCTGTCTAGTCTTTCAGGCTGTGTTAAGAAGAGTCAGGGGGTCAGGGGCCAGAAGCTGGGAGACTGTGTTGCATTCATCAGATCAGTCAGACATTCCAAACGCAGAGACGTCCGGCTAGAATAAGCAGAGAGGAAGTCCGTATCGAATGGAAATCTCTCGAGCGGGCAGCGAGAGAGCAGGGCGTGAGGCGGCGGCCGTCGTTCCTTTACTGCCCTGCTCCCTACAAGGGCGGGCCGGCAGCAGCAGCAACAACAACAGAGCCATCTGCGTGGGCGACAGGTCGGCGCGCAGCCGCCGCTAACGACCGGAGGGCGATGCGCCGCCCCCGCGACGGAGGCGCAAGTGGGCGCAGGTTTCGTCATTCTCATTCAGCAACTTGAGTGGCTGTACCGGCAGGAAGTGTGAAGTGTTTCACACTCGTAAAAATACGTGGTGTGACTCAGAAGTGTGCTATGTACAATGAGAAGTGGGTGACTAGCGTGATTTGGGCACATTTTCGAAATGACAAAAAAAAGGAAAAAAGAAACTTAAATACCTACGAGGAGAGGAGCAAATGAATTTGAGCTCTACTAGTTGAGAGAGAGTGCGATGTTATTGCTGTGGTTACAAAATTATGAACAACCTGGCTGTATCATCCCTCTGGCCTGTATGCATCGACTGATTCGGTTGGGAAAAGTATCATAAAGCCAGTATCGTCTCTGGAGGCACGCTGCCCAATATCTATTGTGACTGCTCCTGGATACTGACCGAGCGAGATGGCGCAGTGGTTAGCACATTGGACTCGTATTCGGGAGGACGACGGTTCAAACACGCGGCCATCCTGATGTAGGTTTTCCGTGATTTCCCTATATCGGTTCAGGCAACTGCCGGGATAGTTCCTTTGACAGGGCACGACGGACTTTCTTCCCCATCCTTCCCTAATCCGATAGGAGCGATGACTTCACTCTTTGGTCCCCTCCCCTGAATCAACCAACCGACCAACCTGGATACTAGCAGTGGGATTGAGTTGGCGTCCGTACTGTCCACACACATCTTATTTCGGGTGTGGGAATCTGAACAGTCACAGCAGCATCTCAACATCACGGACGCAGTTCACAGAGACAGGAAGGATGATGTCCGTGATGTGGCGCTGTGCCTTCAGAATTTCCTCACGCATTACCACCTGTGACCTGAAATCATAACCAATGCCTCTCCATAGCATGGCCACAACACTGACATCACTGAGTTTCTTCAAAACATTCTACTACGGGACCTGTCCCTATGTAGCCACCTTACTCACCGACTATAGTCGTCTGAGGTAGTGCAGAAACACGGTCCATCATTGAACACAATACGAAGCCAGTCATCAGCAGTCCATGATTCCCGGTCACGGCACCACTTTAAACACAAATGTTTGTGTTGTGTGGTAATGGCAGCCTGGGCATGGAACGATAATTTCCTATTCCGATTGCTGCTGGTCTCCGCGCAACCCAGGCATGGAACGATAATTCCCTAGTCCAATTGCTACTGGTCTCCGATCAATGGTGCCGGATGACATACGAGGTCTGCTCAAAAAACTCCTCAAATTTGTCCACAAAATTGATCTACTTACCTTTTTACTTATTGTGTATGGTCTCCTTCAATATACTCTCCTGCACAATTCATACACCGCTCCCACGCCGTTTCCACTACCGGAAGCAGTCTTGATACATTTCTTGCTAGATCGTGCGAAGCGCCATCTGTGAATTTTCTTTTATCTCGTCTATCGTTGCAAACCTTCGTCCTTTCAAAGAGGTTTTCAAATCTGGAAACATAAAAAAAAAATCGCAGAGACCAGGTCGGAACAGTACGGAGGATGAAGTAACACAGTAATTTCGTTTTTTATGCAGTAGTCACGAACCAACTGGGATGAATGTGCCGGCACGTTATCGTGATGCAAGAACTGTGAATTGTCTCGCCACATTTCAGGCCGTTTCTTTTTCACATTTTTTCGTAGGCGTCGCAAAACGCTAAGATAGTACCGTCGATTGTTGTCCCTGTGGCACCAACTCATGATGAACTGATCCTTCACAATCAAAGAAAACTACCAGCATGGCTTTGACACTTGACCTGACCTGAGGAGCTGTTTTGGTCTTGAGAACCTTTCCCGACCTTCTGTGAAGATTGAACCGTGTTCTCAACATCTTGGCCGTAGACCCACGTCTCATCACCGGTTATAATTCTCGTAAGGAACATCTCGTTCTCATTTGCGCGATCCAATAGCTCTTCTCAGACTGCGAGGTGAAGCTCTTTCTGGTCTTCACTCATGAGCCGTGGGACGAACTTGACGATAATACGATGCATTCCAAGATGCTGTGTCAGGATTTCAGGAAATTATCTAATGGAAATGGTACATTCTTCTGCAATCTCTCGGACAGTAAGTCTCCCACTCCCACGCACAATTTCGTTGACGTTCCTGCCATGAGCGGCGTCATCGAAGGGCGTCCTGAACGAGGGTCATCTTTAACTTCCATCCGGCCATGTTTAAACCGAGTGAACAATTCCTATCACCGAGTGAGGCGTAAGCACTCATCACAGTAGGCTTCCTGCATCATTTGGCGTGTTTTCTTGAGTTTCCCCAAAATTAAACGCAGACGCGTTGCTCCTCTAACACTACAATCTCGAAATTTGCAAACTGTGCGACACAACCTTCACAATACTCTCTCTCTCTCTCTCTCTCTCTCTCACACACACACACACACACACACACACACACACACACACACACATATATATATATATATATATATATATATATATATACACTGTTGTGTCACCGCCAGACACCACACTTGCTAGGTGGTAGATTAAATCGGCCGCGGTCCATTTAGTACATGTCGGACCCGCGTGTCGCCACTGTGTGATCGCAGACCGAGCGCCACCACAAGGCAGGTCTCGTGATACGAACAAGCACTCGTCCCAGTTGTACGGACGACCTAGCTAGCGACTAGATGTACGAAGCCTTTCTCTCTCATTAGCCGAGAGACAGAATAGCCTTCAGCTAAGTTAATGGCTACGAACTAGCAAGGCGCCATTAGCCTTACAGTGATTGTAATTAAAGTCTCCTGTGTATAGTCAAGAGCGATGTACCACAATGATTGATTAAAGATAAGTATTAATCCAGCTACGTACTTTTCTTCATAGCATTAATTACGTAGCCTGTTCCAGTACTTCACGCCCGTCTGCGTTAGTCTAGCGTGCATTTTCAGCCATCTCGATCTACAAGGTGTTGGCCCAGCTGCCGACACATCACATGGCGACGAGTCTACAAAGGATCTTGTGTTTTACTTTGCCCTAATTTCTTTGTGTCATGGCTTCGCCACATTCGCCAGATGTACTGTCCGAATTTTATCGCTTGCAGAATCAGCAGACGCAGGCGTTATTGGATGCCCTTGGACAGCTCGTCCAGGGTCAACGTGCCATTCAAACCGATACGGCCGCCGCCCCTTCACCGGTACCGCAGCCACAACCTGCCGTTGCACCACCATTTCGAAGTTTTGATGACACCCACGAGACTTGGCGGGAATGGTCCCGCCAGTTCGCCTTCCACCTCGCCGCCTACAGAATTCAAGGTAATGAGCGGCAGCCGTTTTTGCTTTCTTGTGTCGGTGTGTCCACCTACCGTGTGATAGTGAAATTGTTTCCCCGACGCGACGTAGCAACTCTGTCCTACGAGGAAATTTTGTCTGCTTTGGATGCCTATTTCAAAGAAACAGTTAATGTGGTTGCAAAACGGTATACGTTTTTTCGTACAAAACGTACGGCCGGTCAAACTAATAGGGAGTGGGTAGCAACATTGCAAGGACTTACTAGGGAGTGTTCTTTTGACTGTGACTGTGGTCTTTCTTATTCAGATACAATGGTACGTGATGCAATTGCACAGAACGTTTCTGATGTTCGCATACGGGAGCAAATTTTGAAACTAGTTAATCCCTCTCTTCAACAAGTGATAGACATATTGGATAGACAAGACACACTTGACTGTGCTCAGGAATCTTTTGAAACTTCGCCAGCAGTGTGTAACATTAACCGGCCCGCCGGGCGAGCTGCGCGGCCCGGTCAACTGCCCTCGCGCAAACAAACGCAGCTGCCGCCGCGCTATAAGCCAAGTGTGCCGCGCCAGCCCACAAATGCAGTGAAATCATGCCCGCGGTGTGCTACTAGACATTCGCGTGAACATTGCCCGTCACGCCAAGCTATTTGCTTTTTCTGTAATAGGAAAGGACATGTTCAAAGTGTTTGCCAGAAAAAGCTCCGATCAGAAAATCACAATCATTCCAGGCCCTTTGCTTCGCGCCGGAATCGAACCAAGGACACTCAGGATCGTGGACCTTCGCCCATGGACATTCATGTCGTTAATTCCACTTCGTCCAGTGCCACTGTCTCTAACAGTGACTGTGTTCGTCCCACAAAAACTGTGCGTCGACGTCGCCGGAAATCACGTCAATTAGCAAGTGATTCTGAACCAGTGTCTGTTCAAATTGCACAAAACAGTCGCTCTTGTCGTCAGCAGGACAATAAACTTTTTGTGGACTTAGACTTTGAAGGCAAAGTGATACCATTCCAGCTCGATACCGGAGCTACAGTTTCATTGCTCAATCACGACACGTACAAACAACTGGGCACACCTCCGTTGCGTGCCGCCAATGTTAAGCTAACCACATATTCCGGACAGACAATTCCTGTGTTAGGACAGTGCACTCTTTTTGCAACATATAAGGGACAAACAAAACTTGTGTCATTTTACGTTCTTCGTTCTTCTACTGCAGTGAACTTGTTTGGCTTAGATTTATTTCAGTTGTTTAACATGTCTATTGTAAATCAGGTCCTATCAGTGAATCAAACTGTGCCTTCAGACGGTGTTTCTCGTCTGTGTGAAGAATTTGCAGACATTTTTGCACCGGGCTTAGGTTGCGCTAAAAACTATGAAGCACATTTGGAACTGAAGGTCAACGCGCAACCGAAATTTTTCAGGGCGCGCAATGTTCCCCACGCATTGCGTGATGAGGTCGCAAGAACATTAAACGATCTAGAATCACAGGGTGTAATTGAACGTGTGCAAGCTTCTCTCTGGGCCTCACCCTTAGTAATTTTGCCAAAACCTTCCGGAAAATTGAGACTTTGCGTGGACTTCAAGGCCACAGTGAATCCACAGCTAGTGACTGCTACTTTTCCTTTGCCCCGCCCGGAAGATCTTTTTGCTAAACTGTGCCCGGGAAAACATTTTTCGAAGTTGGATCTAGCCGATGAGTACTTGCAAATACCTGTGGACGACGAATCCCAGCGCGTATTGGTGGTTAACACGCATCTTGGATTGTACAGGTTCAAAAGACTGCCGTTCGGGTGTGCATCCGCCCCTGCATTGTTTCAGCAATATTTACAAACTATTTGTGCGTCGGTCCCTACTGCAGCAAACTATCTGGACGATATAGTGATCTCCGGACAGACAGACAGAAGAAGATCATCTTGCGAACCTACGAACGTTATTTCAGGTCTTGCGACAAAATGGTCTTCGCTTGAGGAAGGACAAATGTGTGTTTTTTGCTCGTGACTTACCATACCTGGGCCATGTCATCAATGCCCAAGGCATACATCCGAGTCCAGAGCACCTCCGTGCCATACAAGATTTACCTTCCCCTCGCAATGTGAAACAGCTACAGAGTGTGTTGGGTAAAATTAACTATTATCACAAATATATGCGCAATGCCTCTTCCATTTCAGCTCCGCTTCATCGCTTACGCCGTAAAGGTGTTCCGTTCGTCTGGACGACGGAATGCGAATGCGCCTTTCGCCAGTTGAAATCGGCGTTGCTTTCTAATACTTGCCTCACGCCTTTCGATCCCCAGAAACCCCTTTTGTTGATGGTAGATGCATCGGATTTCGGGATCGGTGCTGTGCTTGCGCACAAAGTTGGCCCCCATGATCGCCCTATTGCCTTTGCGTCCAAATTGCTCTCGTCTGCGCAACGCAATTATTCCCAAATAGAGAAAGAAGCTTTGGCTCTCGTGTTTGGTGTTACTAAGTTCCATGATTTCTTGTATGGTCGTCACTTCACCATCATCACAGACCACAAACCTTTGACATCGCTTTTTCATCCGACCAAGCCTGTACCTCCGCGTACAGCGCAGAAATTCATTCGCTGGTCTATTTTTCTCTCGCAGTACCGCTACGATATCTTGTATCGGTCCACTGCTAAGCACGGAAACGCCGATGCGTTGTCCCGTTTGCCTGTTGCTGAGGATAAAGCATTTGATTCTTCCGAACTTGCTTGCATGTTCATTGATGCGGAAACTGATGACGTGGTCGAATCGTTTCCGATTGATTTTCGTCGTGTAGCTACAGCCACAGCTGCTGACCCTGTCCTTGCTACTGTTTTGCGTTTTGTTGCTACGCAATGGCCTTTGTCAAAGTCTCGGATCGAGGATCCGTTGGTTCGCCGATTTTTTGCTCACAAGGAGAGACTTTTTGTTCGACGTGGTGTTTTGTTGTTGCGTTCTGATAATGATCAGTCCCGAGTCGTGGTCCCACGTTCGTTACAGTCCTCTGTTTTACGGCTTCTTCACCAAGGACATTGGGGTATAGTGCGAACGAAACAACTAGCTCGTCAGCACTGTACTTGGTTCGGAATCGATGCTGCGATTACGAATATGTGTTGTTCTTGCATGGCGTGTGCCGAACAACAATCCGCACCGCCGCGGAAAGTCTTTGCATGGCCAAAAGCCACTTCCCCTTGGCAACGCTTGCACATTGATTTTGCTGGTCCATTCTGGAATGCTCGATGGTTGGTTCTGGTCGATGCCTTCAGTAATTTTCCTTTTGTTGTCCGGATGTCTTCCACGACGTCCTCTGCCACCATCCAAGCGTTGTCTGCTATCTTTTGCATTGAAGGTCTTCCGCAGACTATTGTTTCCGACAATGGCCCACAATTCATGTCCGCAGAATTTCAGTCATTCTGCCAGGCCAATGGTATTCAACATCTGACGTCCGCGCCGTTTTCGCCTCAGTCAAACGGTGCCGCTGAACGATTGGTCCGGACTTTCAAGTCACAGATGTTGAAGTTGAAAGAGTCGCATTCTCGGGAGGACGCGTTGTTGCTCTTTTTGTCCTCGTATCGCTCTCAGCCCCGCGATGGTCGCTCGCCGGCTGAGTTGCTCCATGGTCGTCCTCATCGCACCTTGATGTCTTTGCTGCATCCGCCGCATCAGGTTCCTGTGCAGCGGCAGACTCCTGCTTTTGCTCCAGGCGACGTTGTATTTTATCGCAACTATCGAGGTTCACGGCGTTGGCTCGCAGGGCGCATTCTTCGCTGCCTCAGCCGCGCGATGTATTTGGTTTTGGGGGCCTCTGGTGATGTGCGTCGGCATCTCAATCAGCTGCGCCTCTGTCGTCGCACGGGTTCTGCCGCTCCCCGTCTGCTTTCAGCGACGGTGCCGTCCGGTCAGCGCCCTGGGGACCCATCTACTGGCTCGCCTCATCCCCAGGTGTTACCGACGATGCCTTCCATTTTGCCCCAAGGCGACGCGCCGCCGCAGCAGCCGCCGCCGCCGCCGCCGCCGCCGGTACTCCCGCCGGCGCCGCCCGCATTCGACGCTTCGCTGCAGCCGCCAAGCGCCTCCCTGGGTCACGCGCCGCCGATCGCTTCCCGTGACCAGTTGTCCTCCGCCATGGATCTCCCGCCCGCTCCGGACCACATGACGTCATCGCGCGTCGGCTACCCCGACGCAATGGAGGTCGACCCTTCGGCCCCTCCTGTTTCTTTACGGGCGCATACACCGCATGTTGACGTGCACCCTGGACTAGGTTTTCAGGCGTTTCCTAGCTCCCCTCGGACCGAATGGCCGGGTGCGGGTGGCACAGCCTCGCCTGTTGTTAGGCTCCCCACCTCATCGCATACGTCAACATGGGGTCCTCCCCACGGCGGGCGGAAGCCTTATCTCACGACCGTTCGCCGATTTGCGGGGGAGGAATGTGGTGTCACCGCCAGACACCACACTTGCTAGGTGGTAGATTAAATCGGCCGCGGTCCATTTAGTACATGTCGGACCCGCGTGTCGCCACTGTGTGATCGCAGACCTAGCGCCACCACAAGGCAGGTCTCGTGATACGAACAAGCACTCGTCCCAGTTGTACGGACGACCTAGCTAGCGACTAGATGTACGAAGCCTTTCTCTCTCATTAGCCGAGAGACAGAATAGCCTTCAGCTAAGTTAATGGCTACGAACTAGCAAGGCGCCATTAGCCTTACAGTGATTGTAATTAAAGTCTCCTGTGTATAGTCAAGAGCGATGTACCACAATGATTGATTAAAGATAAGTATTAATCCAGCTACGTACTTTTCTTCATAGCATTAATTACGTAGCCTGTTCCAGTACTTCACGCCCGTCTGCGTTAGTCTAGCGTGCATTTTCAGCCATCTCGATCTACAAGGTGTTGGCCCAGCTGCCGACACATCATATACACTCTACAATAAGTAACAAGCGAAACAACAATGAAACTTCCGGCAGTTACACATTACACCCAGACTTGTGCAGAGATGCCAACTGCATTTCACTCCAACTCAGCAGTGGCGTGAAATTACAAATGTTTCGGAATTTTTTTAATAGGCCTGGAAGAATGTTGCAGCGAATCCATTACCAGTTCTCGAATACGGCAGACTCAGAGGTGAAGGGGTCAGGATATGCTTGGTGCACAGTATCGCGATCCTCCTTTGTGGTGGTCAGAAGTGGTTCATCGGAACCTTGGCCTCACGTTCCTATGCAGCTCAACATCGGACCACTGTCACATCCGAGTGCCCCTCAAATCTGCAAATTGCACTGTTCGACCAGCGGACCAATTCTATTCTCATGAGGCCCCTTCCGAACTCTGTTAGGAACTGATAACACTGTCTCCCACAAATACGCGGCATCTCCCCTTCCTTCAGTGTTCACTGAGCATCTGAAACTGTTCACGCTCCTTACTACGCACAACTCTAAACACGAACATTAATGCACTCCAGTGTCCGTTCTACCTATCACAGCGAACTGCAGTTCTAGTCATTTACATATCTGTCATGATACACACACACACACACACACACACACACACACACAGATTATATATATATATATATATATATATATATATATATATATATATATGTGTGTGTGTGTGTCCCTGCGTACGAAGTTACAGACATCCCATCGTGCTTCAGTTTTATTTTCAGGCAGTCCAAGACTCGCCGCGCGGCCTGCACAATCAAGTTGCGACGAACAATCTGAAACAGGGCCACAGGAAATGAGAAAACGTGAGGCGACGCTAATTGTGACGAGGACTTCCATCAGAGTTGAGGTGAGCCGCGAACGTGAGAGCTAAGTTGTTCCGGTGCCAGTGCTATAAAATCTTGCGACAATGTAAAGGGATGCGCTGGTATATTGTTATCAGGACTTTACGCTCAGAACTAGCAGGTACATCAGCTGTAGATTCTTTGGGTTCTTTTTGGCGACGTCTTAAACAGAGAATTCAGTCGCAAATGTAAGAAATGAAAACAAATAAATCTACCATATTACCTTAATAATAAAGTGTAACATTACCTGATATACCGCTTCTCTCTTGAGAGCAAATATTCTATCTTCTATATTGGTTTCATTCCCTAAATCCGTGGAGCAGACCAACGCCTTCTCAGTTCTGCTAGTAACATTTGTGCATTTTTTTTTTGGTCATCAGTCTTCTGACTGGTTTGATGCGAATTCCTCTCCTGTGCCAACCTCTTCATCTCAGAGCAGCACTTGCAACCTACGTCCTCAGTTATTTGCTGGATGTATTCCAATCTCTGTCTTCACCTACAGTTTTTGCCCTCTACAGCTCCCTCTAGTACCATGAAGTCATTCCCCCATGTCTTAACAGATGTCCTGTCACCCTGTCCCTTCTTCTTATCAGTGTTGTCCACATATTCCTTTCGATTCCAACTCTGAGTTGAAACTCCTCATTCCTTACCTTATCAGTCCACCTAACTTTCAACATTCGTCTATAGCACCACATCTCAAATGCTTCAACTCTTTTCTGTTCCGGTTTTCCCACAGTCCATGTTTCACTACCATACAATGCTGTACTCCAGACATTCATTCTCAGAAATTTCTTCCTTAAATTAAGGCCTATGTTTGATGCCAGTAGACTTCTCTTAGCCAGGAATGCCCTTTTTGCCATTGCTAGTCTCCTTTCATGTCCTGCTTGGTCCGTCCGTCATTGGTTATTTTACTGCCTAGGTAGCAGAATTCCTTAACTTCATCTACTTCGCGACCGTCAATCGCTGTTCTCATTTTTGCTACTTCTCATTACCTTCGTCTTTTTTCGATTTACTCTCACTCCACATTCTGTACTCATTAGATTGTACATTCCAGTTAGCAGATCATCTAATTATTCTTCACTTTCACTCAGGATAGCAATGTCATCAGCGAATCGCGTCTCTGATATCTTTTCACCTTGAATTTTTATTCCACTCTTGAACCTTCCTTTTATTTACAACATTGCTTCTTCGATGTACAGATTGAACAGTACTGGCGAAAGACTACATCGCGTATTACACCATTTTTAATCTGACCACTTCATTCTCGGTCGCCCACTCTCATTATTCTCTCTTGGCTCTTGTACATATTGTATATTAACCGTCTCTCCCTATAGCTTACCCCTATTTTTCTCAGAATTTCGAACATCTTGCACCACTTTACATTATCGAACACTTTTTCCAAGTCGACAAATCCTATGAATGTGTCTTGATATTTCTCTAGTCTTGCCTCCATTATCAACCGCAACGTCAGAATTGCCTCTCTCGTGTCTTTATCTTTTCTAAAGCTTTCAGTGTATTCTTTCCACCTATCCACTCTCTCCTCTGTATTTAACAGTGGAATTCCCGTTGCACTGTTAATGTTACCCCCCTTGCTTTTTAATGTCACCGAAGATTGTTTTGACTTTCCTTTATGCTGAGTCAGTCCTTCCGACAATCATTTCTTTTTCGAACGCTTCACATTTTCCACCCTTGAACTGACCTAGTGAGCCGCCGCGGAGAAGCTTACGGAAAAGCTTACAAGGAAGGCAGTCATGCTGGTTAATGCCCTCCTGGTAGCTAGCTAAAGGATATTTGCTTACACATTGTATACTAGGCCTCTTGATAAAAAGTTATGTCGGTGTCAAGATAACTCGGACACCCTGTACATAGCAAATTTGTCTGTTGCTAATGGAAGTGAAGTGTGAAATGTGGTAGCAGCTAACGAGGTAAGAATAAACGTAGAAGAGATGCATTTTCCTCCTGAAGGCAAGCTTCAGATGCACGAAGTAATTCACATCGGAAACAGTGAAATCAAAGATATAAAGATTATAGGGAAAAAGGGAAAAGGGGACAACGTAAACCAGTGATACTGGAGGCTTGAGTAGGTTCTGAAACTGTGCTTGCGAGGCCTAATTCTTTAAGATGACAACTCACGAGAAGGAGATCTGCCTTTAGATCTGCACAAATTTTCAGAAGTTACAATAGACGGACACATTAAGAGCAGTGGCAGAAACGTGTCTCGAGCAGCATAAAACTCTTTAAAATTGATGGTAACTGTAGAAGCAAGGTAATACACCACATAAAATGAACGTATGCCGTGGTGAAATACAAAGTTACAGAAGGGAAAATTACTGAATGGCACTAGAAAGGTAGTTTCAGGAACAGATAGGAACTACAGAAGCACTTCGTGCATCTGAAGCTTGCCTTCAGGAGGAATTATAGCGGAATAACAGAGACAATTTGTACGAATTGATTGATTTCGGAATAATATTGACGTCACTACTTAATTGTTTCTGTATATTTTTTCCTTTTTAAAAGGATACTCTATGTTTCAGTGCTTCTCACGAGCATAAAACATACCGAACTAACTTATGTATGAAATATACTTCTGATGACATATTTTTACGACCGAGGAAAGCTGGATGGTACCAAATATGAAAGATGTACACTTCGTTAGGTATATGAACAGGTAACCAGTCCGTATGGAGCGCATATCACTAAACGTTTGCCGCTATTATCGAAATCATTTCGGATGAAAAATAGAACCGATTACAACATCCCTGAGACCTCAGATGTTCATTTTCCGTTTTTACGCGTTCTTTTTTGAAATGCATTTGTACAAGTACTTGCTTTCTGCTTGAAAAATCTAGTGAGTCATCCACAAACGGAATGAAATAATGTCATTCGCCTAAGTGAGTACAGAAAAGTTAAAAAAGGAAGTAATAATACTGGCCTCAAAGTGATCTACCTTATCCACCTCTGTAGCTGAGCTGTTAGCGCGGCGGATTGTTGAGCGAAGGGGCCCAGGTTCCACTACCGGCAGGGTCGAAATTGTCTCCACTCGAGGACTTGGTATTGCGTTGTTCTTACGTTCGTATCGTCATAAACGACATTCCACTGTTGAGATGGTTGTATATGAACGTCTCAAAAGCTGGTAAGTAGATGAAAAAAAGTTATTTGCCCCCCCCCCCCCCTCCCGAAAAGTGGTTTCTGGAGCGTTAGCAAAGTCCAGAGAACCATAAAACTCTTTGCCAAATGACCACGGCGTTCTGTGCGTAGAAATTCAAAACTTGTGCAGCATTCCTGCTCGATTTAACACTCCATTACTGATAGCGGCGAGAATCACAGTTCGAAATTCGTGTCTCGCTGCTGTAAAGCGAGGTTCCCAGCGCCATTTGCGGTATTACGATAAAAGATGAATGCAATGCTTTCTCATGTGTAAGTCATTTATTATAGCATTAAGTCGCTCGTATAACCACGTTTCTATCCTAGTACGTCACATTACCGAAAACTCACTCTCTCTGTCTTCCTTTTCTCTCACAGCGTACACTTTCACTTTTGTTTCGCGGAAGCAGACCTTTATTTACATCGCACGCTGAATTTCATTCCAGCACGGCGATGTACATAACGCCATTCCATTGTTCATCTAGAGTTACTACATATGATTAACATTACCTTACTTCTCTATAGGTCCAAAGTTGCTGCAAATTTCTGCATTTTTCTGTGTAGATTATTGTTTGTTTCGAAATAGTTTCTCATATTAATATTGGCTGAATATCTTGGAAGAATTCGAGAATAATATTAAACATAAAACAGTTTTCTACGTTTTGTAAAAATACATTCGTTTGGTCACGAACCGCCTCAGTTTTCTTAGGCCATCGTCAGGTTACCTACGTTCTCATCCTTTCGCCACTGTCAAGCTACTCACAATAAGAATTGTTACAGCTTCAGCATGGTATAATCCACACAGTATGGGGAAAAAGAATACGTAATGGAGTGCCGAATAACATTAGGTACGGGCACATCTATGCCAGATATGAAGTCGATATGCGAAATGAAGGGTATCTTGTTAATGCCTAAAGGGGTGGAGTTAGCTGATTGTTGAATCATGAAAGTCTTTACGCACGTCTGTCTATACATTTATAAGAACCATTGTACGCATGTACATAGGTATGTATCTTTAACATCTCCTCGTAAACCACTGGATCGGTGTGAGTTACTATCGTGAAAGATACACGTGATGATAAAAATTACCTATTGGTATCTGCGATAGGGTGCACGGGTGAAAAGGAGATGACATAGAAACACACACTGACAAGATAAAACATTATGACCACTGTCCACCGCGAGGTTGGATGCCGCTTGGTGACTGTGCGGGCACGTGATGCGCTATTAAATGTATGTAAACGCAGCAGACAGCGTTGGGGATCATCCTAAGGTATGGGCTGCAAATGAGGAAACCCACTGAGATAAGCGACATTAACAATGGGCAGATTATTATTACGCACAGCTTGTGAGAGAATACATCAAAAACAGCGAATCTGGTCGAATGCACGTGCTATTGTCGTGAGCATGTATAGAAAGAGGTAGGACAGTTGAACTACCAATAGGCGTTAAATGGTTGAACTTCCACGAGACTCCACACCACGTGGGATTCGGAGACTTGTCTGCTCTGTAAACTAGGATAGAAGGCGATCTGTGGCATATCTTCCGAAAGAGCACAGTGCTGGTGAATGCACAAGTGTTTCCGAGCACACCGTTCATCAGACCGCAGACCACCCCTAACGTGTTGACATATTGACCCGACGACATCGTCAGTTATGCCTGCAGTGGTCGTGGTCCATCTGGATTCGAACGTCCATCAATAGAAATGTGTCGGCTCTTGCGGTGAATCACATTTTTGCTACAGTAGGTCATTGGTCGTCTCACAAACGCCGTCATCGAGGTGAACGGCGGCAGGAAACGTGCAGCGCGTCACGCCCGCAGGCTGGTGGGAGCAGTATCATGCTATGGGAGGCATTCTGCTCCATTTGCATGGGACCTGTGGTAGTAATCGAAGACACGCTGACAGCTGCGAACCACCTGCATTAGTTCATGCTTGATGTCTTCTCCGACGGCGATGTCATCTTTCAGCAGTGTAACAGTCGGTGTCTCGGAGACGAAACACTGCTACGGTGGTTTGAGGAATACTACAGTGAAGTCACGTTGATGTCTCGCGACCAAATTCGTCTGATGTAAATCCCGTGGAACCCATATGGATCCCTATCGGGCGCCATCACCGCGTAGCAAATCAGTGGCCCGTTATTTATGCGAATTACATGACCTGTCCGTAGACATCTAATGCCACGTACTTCGACAGACCTAACAATAAACTGTCGGATCCATGGTGCGCAGAATCAGTGATGTATTTCGTTCCAAAGACAGACAAACGAGCTATTGAGCAGGTGGTCATAATGTTTTGGCTCGTCACTGTAACTTAGGAGCTTCAAGGAGCAGTTTTGACAAAATTACGTATATATATGACCCATTATTTGCATAAAAATTCTGTGGGATTAATATACTCCTCCCGGTAGGGGTCGGCGGGAGATACTGTGACATGTAAAAGAATATTCCATAAAGACAGCTAATTTTCGGGGTCACCGGGTTGAGTGGTAACAGCCCTGATGACCTTTCACTATTAGTGGGGAGCGGGGGTGTGGGAGATCAGGAATAGAAAAATAGTGACGTACAGCATATGTATGCAACGCTTGTAATTTCTACCAAACTTGGCACAGGTACCAGTTGCGCTCTGGCCGTAAGACGCTCATATCACCTCAATGGCTGAGGGTGGATGCGAAAGGGATTACATAAAAACATAATTCAAGGCCCCCTGGAAGAATTTTGAGCAAATTTGGTATACATGTAACTCACTATTTGCTAATAGTGTGAGAGCAAGGTACCTCTACAACGCATAGAGGTGGGGGTGGGGATGAGTTAGAGTGATATGTAAAATGTTTTCAGCAATCCTGTCTTTTGTCTCCGTGGTTGTCGAAGCGTGGGTGATGAATACCGAAAGTGTTCATTATATCCTTGTTTGTTTCAATCTAGACTCCGTAGCACCATAAACCTACTTCTTCTTTGCGAAAGCCTAACATCTGTGTTGCTTTCAATTCATACGGTCGGCTGTCAGTGTAGCTTAGTGTGTGGACATGTAAATGAATAGAGCTGCAATTCTCTGCAACAAGTAGACGGGCAGTAGAGTGAACTCGTGTTGTTCGTTTTTGATGTTGTTACCAGATCTGGTAGAGTATATAAGAGGCGTTAACAACTTTAGTTGTTGAATGATCACGGTGAATGGCAGGAGTATGTCGCGTACGGGCCGGCCGGTGTGGCCGTGCGGTTCTAAGCGCTTCAGTTTGGAACCGCGTGACCGCTACGGTCGCAGGTTCGAATCCTGCCTCGGGCATGGATGTGTGTGATGTCCTTAGGTTAGTTAGGTTTAAGTAGTTCTAAGTTCTAGGGGACTGGTGACCTCAGAAGTTAAGTCCCATAGTGCTCAGAGCCATTTGAACCATTTGACCTGGGAGAGGTCTCATTCTTCCAATGTTTTGGAGAGACACAGCAGTGTTACTCCCGGCGTCATGGTGTGGGAAGCCGGCGGGTATGGATTCAGGTCACGGCAGCGATTGAGAAAACTCTGACGGCACAATGGTACGCCACAGGCATCCTGCATTCTTTGATGCGACAGACTGTGGTGCCATTTATCGACAGCACAGTGCTGATCCACACACGGTATGTGTCCTTATGATATGTTTGCGTGATACTGACATACTCCGCTGGCCAGTAAGATCGGTTGCTTTGGAGGAGGGGACGAAACAGTGAGGTCAACAGTATCATGATCTAGGATGGCAGAAATCAAGGGAGGAGCAACAGGAACAGGACAGTCCAGGGAAAAGAACGTCGTGGCAGGAGGAAGAGGAAAGAACAGGCGGGATGTGGGTGGAAATGGGGAGAGCAGGGGTGCCCCAGAAACGCAACGTGCAGCGGGGCACGACGACCGACGCCGAACCGTCCCGACACCCACACCATACGATACCGTAATCAGAATACAATAAGGGAAAACAAAACAGCACGACGGACCAGTCAAAATGTAGGGAAAAGGCGGAGGGAACATGGCCGGTGTGGAGGCAACCTCAAGGTCCGTGGCCACTAAGATCCCCAGGTCTTCAAATGGTTCAAATGGCTCTAAACACTATGGGACTCAACATCTGAGGTCATCAGTCCCCTAGAACTACTTAAACCTAACTAACCTAAGTACATCACACACATCCATGCTCAAGGCAGGATTCGAACCTGCGACCGTAGCGGTCTCGCGGTTCCAGACTGAAGCGCCTAGAACCGCTCGGCCATCCCCAGGTCTGTTCCCGATAGAACAAGTGTGGGGCCACTTCGGTTTGCGACTCCGTTCCAGTGCCAGTATTCACGGTATCAAGGATCAGATACAACAGCTGTGCGCTAGCTTGCCTCAGGAGAGGATGCACTTGTTTTATGACAACCTCCCTAGCCGAATTAGTGGACGCAGACCGGCCAGAGGGGGTGCAATATCGTACTGATAAGTGATATACAGCCAAGTCGTTTGTAAATTTCATTCGATTTTGTAATCATTAAAACAACATCCGGCACCTCCTCAACCTATGAAGTACCATTTCGTTTCCTCCTTCCCTAAAGGATGCTTTTTGTTTTTCAGACATTGTAATTCGAATTACAGATTGTGAGATATCGGCTGGCTTCGAATTAGAGTGTGGTTTTTCGATAATCTGTCATGACAAGCACTTAGATTTATCGAATGTCCTAAAACGCCTCAGATTTCCTAGATTTGCCGAGGTTTCTCTAAAGGATCGATCTAGTTCTGTAAATTCATTTACTGAGATTAGAACTGCAAAGATTAGTGAGCAGGACAGTACAGACACGAAAGATGAATTTAGCTACAAATGCATTCCTTTAATCGGTAATACTATGTTGAGTGACAACTTTGTATAGGGGATAAGCCACCTCAACTAAATGCGCAGTTTAACAGCCGTCACCAGCTATTAAAGAAGTTATGACTAATTACGGATCATTCCGATATAGCTGTCGTACCATCAACAAATTGGTAAACGGCTTTTCGCGTATGCCGAAGCGACAGTGCGAGAATTCCGACGCCTGCTCGGGACGGCAGCACGCGTGTGTGTTCCCAGCGGTCTGCACGCCGTTCTGAATCCCAAAACGAGCCGCGACCTTCGCCAGTGGAGAGGTCTACGAGCTCGGAATGCGCTTTCGCCGTTCCAGGCACTCGCTGTACCATTGCTGAGGCGCTCCGCAAATAGATGACGGGCAGTGACGTAGCTTGTGGGAGTATTTTTCCCGATGACATCTTAAATGTCAACTTCAGAAACAACTATAAACAAACCACACACACACACACACACACACACACACACACACACACACACACACACACACACAAAATTACGCACGCACAATCATACATCTACAGCTACATGGTTACTCTGCAATTCACACTTAAGTGCCTCGCAAAGGGTTCATCGAACCATTTTCATACTACTTCTCTACCATTCCACTCTCTCTCTCTCTCTACGTAGGTGGGTGTCAACAAAATATTTTCGCAATCAGAAGAGAAAGTGGTGACTGAAATTTCGTAAATAGATCTCGCCGTAAACAAAACCGCCTTTGTTTCAGTGACTGTCACCCCAACTCGCGTATCATATCAGTGACACTCACACCTATTCCGCTATAACACGAAACGAGCTGCCCTTCTTTGCACTTTTTCGATGTCCTCCGTCAATTCTACCTGGTAAGGATGACACACCGCGGAGCAGTAGTCCAGCAGAGGACGGGCAAGTGTAATGTAGGCTCTCTCTTTAGTGGGTTGTCGCATGTTCTAAGTGTTCTGCCAACAAAGCGTAGTCTTTGTTTCGCCTTCACCGCAATCATAAACTCAGAAGCTGACATTTTTCTTAATGGAGTGACTGTGATAGTTGTTAAACGTTCTTCACATGTACCCTGCTTTACTAAGAAAGGAACCGTAATAGAGAGGGAGAGTGAATGGGAGGGAGGAAGCAGGATGATGATGATGATGATGATGATGATGATGATGATGATGATGATGATGATGATGAGGAGGAGGAGGAGGAGGAGGAAAAAAGAAAAGCCAGGAACAGGTGCACCTGGCAACTGGAGCTGAACCTGATGTTCTCCATCGCCTCCATTTTATGTATTTACTTAAGAAGTAATTTCTGTAGAAGTAATTTCCGAAGAAGTAATTTCGTAGATCTATGCTGTTATCAACACGCTCTCCAGAATGGTGATAATGTCATTAGTTAACAAACATCTATTTGCAGAGTAGTGACTCGAGATATTTCATGACCTTTCATGTCTTCTGCGTGTCAGTTCCTTTTCCGATAGTTTTTTATGTGTTGGGACTTACTGCAAATGTTCGATAAATTGTTATCGCAACTGTAGTTCTTAATGTAAAACTCGTAAATTGATATCTTTGAAAGTCATATTATAAAGCATCCTACGCCTCTACAGGTTTTCTTCACAATTTTAAATAACAGTAAGTCAGCTTATTTCCAATAAGAAATCACGTGCAAAAAAATTACGACTGTGGTCTTCACAAGTTCGCGTCGGGCTCGTTGTTCCTGCCGACAGAACACGTTAAGTATATGGGGGCTAACGACGTCGTGACGCGAAGGAGGCGGGATGGATTGTACTGTATGTGGCGAATCCAGCGGCACCTTACAGCTATTATATGCTCATGCATATGAAGCAAGATCTTAAAAGAATACCCCAGGCATACATGTAAACGTAAACTTTTACTGGGCATCCACATTTCGCTGACGATAAACCAGTTTGTCTCCTCGCTCTTTTCTCTTTTTTTAAACAGGGAAATATTCTCGTCCGGTAAAATGTTTCAAACTTATTACAACATATCTCGAAAACTATAAACTCACTGATTTTTTTATTGACTTCCAGAATACCCTTCTCGGTCGGCAAGGAGTCTTTCCAAAGCTGTGCATTCCGTTATGTTTGATGGGCATATGCTCCTAAATACGGCGTTTTTTTTTTGTTTTTTTCTTTTAATTTTGCCAATATTTCGCTATCAAGAAGTATGACGTTTGAAATCTCAACCTTCTACAAAAACTCAAGTAAAATTCTTAAATTCAGATACAGTACAAGCCCCTACGTCATTTCTAAACATGTTAAATATCACTTCTTAACTCTAATTAGAACTGGAATTACATTTCTTCTTCAATAGTCGAAATTTTTTAACCGGAAGTGGCTACACAGTGGGAGCTGAAAATGCCAACACAGCTCCCATTCGTGTACTGCTGGCGGGAGCACTCCAGCACCCTAGCTGTCAAATGTTGACTAGTTTTTAATCTGAACTATAGTGAGGCCTCACTGTTTAGTTTACAATAACCAGAAGGAAGAAAGTGAAGTACGTTATTCCAAACTATCTACTCATTTTCAAGCCCAGAAACACTCTTAGGCAACAATGTAAACCGAGTTCCTCGCAACTGGCGTCCTTGTTTCGAAAATATTCTTTCATGTACCGCCCAGCGCCAAAAGAGAAAGTCGTGATTTTCACCCTGTCGATACTAACAGACTGGCAACAGGCACATCCGCTCGGTAACAGAGTTGTTCGCCCAAGCCAAAGATCTGAATCGAGTCCTGGTTCGGCACAAGCTCTGTAATCTGTCAGGACTATTCGTGACTCTGGTTTTAGACAAGCACTTTTGTGACGGGGTATGTAGTGAGATCGTAGAGAAGCATTCTCATGGCTGAGTAGATTTCTAGTATGATCTTCGCTCAGTAAAAGGGTGCTTTAGTCGTAAACTTAGCGGAGAACAGTAGCTGGGTTCGACATCGAGTATTATCAAGTACAGGCGTGACTAGATGAAGGGACCGTGACAGCTCAGCTTGACCTTCAAGTGAAGGGAACAGCGTCAGCTGTCGTATCACGAGAAAACGTCGGCCCTCGTCTACTGTCAAACCAGTGTTTCATTCCTTGGACTAGCCAACAATGGCGCATCAGCTGTCTTGATTCTTGTATCTACATTCTTCTAAGTATTCTTGCTACAAACAGCAGCTGGTGACGTCGCAAATGATCTGGTGATGTGAAGGTATCTCAGTGACATTACAAAGCATAAATCGGTATTACTGCTTCTTGATTCGGGAATCGATGTATAATTTCGCCAACAGGGATACCGAATAACAAATTCTCTAAACATTTGCGTTACATTACAACTATGTTATAACGAATAATTAGTACAAGTTTACCCACCTTACCTTTCACACAGGCTACATACATTATTTAATCAGCCCACCTAATGGAGATTTTCATGCTGTTACTATTCAGTATATTTCAGATTCACACAGTACGGGCATAGGTTGCTATTCGCCATGGTGAAGAATTTCTTTGCCAAGACCATCCAAAAGTAGATAGATTCTATCAGACTGATAGCATGATCCTGTGTAAATGTTGTAACTCGTTTAGTAAATGGCGAATATTATACTTTTCTTCCGCGCGGAACAGCTGCAAACCGATCAACATTACAACTAGAAAGTAAATCGCCTTCTGGCTCATTCGATGACGTAATTTTTCCAAAGACAGCTTAACATCTAGTTAAGGCGACATTTGTAAATGTAATGTGGTACTACGTACGTAGCCGGCCAGGGTGGCCGAGCGGTTCTAGGTGCTACAGTCTGGAACCGCGCGACCGATACGGTTAGTTAGGTTTAAGTAGTTCTAAGTTCTAGGGGACTGATGACAGAAGTTAAGTCCCATAGTGCTCAGAGCCATTTGAACTACGTACGTAGATGAAATTGAGAAGGAATGTGGGGCACTTCTAATCGATATTTATCTAATTTGTTAATCAACTCTTCGAGAAAAGTGTTGTACCCGTGAGGTCTGAGTTCTATGATCCATAGAAAAGTCTGTTACCGAAATACTCGGTTAAAAGGAGAAACAAGGAACATATATACGTACAGAATCAGTTATTATACCCATTATTCCTAACTGATGAAGGAAATGATGCAGATATTTGCAAGACAGTGGGCTGTAATAGATCGCTGTAAGACGTATTTATCTACTGCTCCGCGGAAAGATAATTCTTTTACTATCTACATTGGAGATGAAAACAGACTTTTGTAGAACTGATGGAATTCCTAAGAACAGAGGAACCATATTCTACACGCAGTGGTAATTTGTAGCGCGAACTCCCGTTATGTGATGCTTGACTGTTTACATACGACCTTCGGAGGTCTGTCGGCGCTGCCGCTATTTTTACTGAATCAGTCACCTAAAAGAAGAAGTAAATAGGTACTGTTAACCTTACAACTGGCCTTAATGGCAAATTAAACTACAGAAATTTTTGATAGGGCTTTGTCTAAATACAGCTGGAATTCCAGCAACAAGCTACATAAACAATTGATAATGTTTTTGTTAGTCTTCACTAAAATATTTTTGCGTGACACATTTCTTCCTGCGTTAGAGTGCATTCAAGTACGTGCAACTAGCGGTGACTCTCCGTGCATTTGGTGCCACATCAACAACTGTTGCATTTCGTATGAAAGTTTTCTCTGTTATTATCGTAATAACAGTGACAAGTAAAATAACGAAAGTATAATCGTTTACAATGCTGCATTGACAGACGCGGCAAGATTAATTAAACAGTAGAATACTTTAAGCAGCTGTAACAAACATTCTTTATTATATCGGGGAAAATATGCATAATGTAAACTTCTCATAAACAGAATTGCAATAAGAAATTTTGGAAGAAAGAGGTCAACCTTTGCCACGCTTGGCTACTAAGGTTAGTTACATAGAAATCGCGAAGACAGTGGACACTACTTCAGGTGGTTAGAGGTTCAAAACAGTCTTTCAGATTTTTTGAAACCATATCAAACGATCACGAAATGGCTCTGAGCACTATGGGACTTAACATCTGAGGTCATGAGTCCCCTAGAACTTAGAACTTCTAAAACCTAACTAATCTAAGAACATCACACACATCCATGCCCGGGGCAGGATTCGAACATGCGACCGTAGCAGCAGCGAGGTTCCGGACTGAAGAGCCTAGAACCGCTCGGCCACAGCGGCCGGCGATCACGAAATAAATTAAGCTTATACATTATGGATATTTTAGAGCTCATTTCTCTGTATTGAATATAGATACACAAAAATACGACCAGTCCTTTTTGGAATTATTTGTTTGTTCCCAGAAACAATCTTTCGGCCCTTTTCACCTCATCTTCAGATGAAGCACACAGAAGTTACATATTTATTTCCGTAGCGTGTTGCTCTGTACTGGTTCTGTGAAAATTAGCTAGGAAAACTTAAATGTATCTACATGCGTGATAGTTACATTGCGAGTTAGTTTATTTACTGCGACAACGTGGGCGGTATTGTAACTGGTATCCATCTGGCAGCATCCATTATGATTGCCTTGTGACCACTTTTCTCTATAAATGTAAACACCGACTGTCATCAGAAATTACTACACAGATTCTTCATTAAGGGCATGACTAATATTGAGTCCCGTACACGTTCCAGTGGGAGGCCCCTAATGACCTTGATATCGATGGAATGTTATTCCCCTCTCCCTCTCCTCTTCGGTAGCGGCGTGTACCAAATGCCGCTGACGAAAACGCCACCGCTAAACTGTCGACAGCCTCACTTAACAACACAATGCTTCGCAATGCGGTCCCCGCAAGCACGAGGAATGCGCGTCACTGTGGGACCTACCGTCGGTTTCCGGCAGGACTGCTGCTCCTCGCGACGTCCACTGGAGCGCTTTCACTGCCCACCGGCTGATGTCCTCGTGCACGACTGACGTCGCAGGACCGGTAGCGCAGTTGGGATTGAGGAACGCTGCGGCGTGACGTCACGGCGACTCGTCCCCGCGGAAGCGCAAACGCAAGCACAGCGGAGCCCGCACACCGCACACACCACACGAAGCCGAAGCCGCCGCCGTTGTGCAAGACGGGCCGCGGAGCGCGGGCGGGCCAGCCGTCAACGGCGTCGCCTAGGCAACCGCGGGGACGCCGAGCGCGCGAGGCGGGGAAGCCGCGAGCGAGTCTCGCAACCGGCGGCTGCAGCCACCACATCCACTCCGCTCGCTGCGACGCTGCAGTGCAGAAGCACTAAAAAGTTACAAGGCTTCGGACAACGATCTGGCGTGTTCTGCGAGTCGTTCCGCACAGGCTGCGAGGGTTATTCTGAATGCGCGGTCCGAATAGCTAATCGAATGTCGCGCCAACACTGAAACACCCACGCACAGCCACTCCCGGCATGCCTTGCTCGTCAAACGACGCCATTTGCACTGGTACTGTCGCAGTGTGATGTTTACAGCACGGGGGTGACACTCAGATACACTAATTTACATGTGACACATCTTCCGGAAGACGAAAACCGAATTTCGGAAATTGATTTCGGTGTCGCGTTTAGATGTTAACGACTGAAGCGGATTTGCTAGCACAGTTTAATATGGCGCCTGGAAAATAGCTGTTACAGTTTCTGCTTTACTCAGCACAATCGTTATTTCTCTACAATTAGACGAGGTGTAAACCAGATCCAGTCTTAGATTAGATTAGATTAGTACTTGTTCAATAGATCACGAATACGACACTTCGTAATGGTGTGGAACGTGTCAAGTTAATAAAAGGTGTCCATACAAGATATTACAATAGACAAAATATTACATGACACTCATTATTTTTTTTTTGTGGGGGTTGGGAAATTACCCACTTACTATATCCAAAAATTCATCTAATGAGTAGAAGGAGTTGCCATTAAGAAATTCTTTTAATTTCCTTTTAAATGTGTAAGTAGGCTGTTTAGGTTTTTTTATTGGTAACGCCACCTCTGTATGAAAATCACTGGCTATGCTGTGTGCAGTCTGTGGCTGCTTTGCATTGTTGTAATACTCGCCATTGTAGTGTTGGGCAGCTGGCTGTGAACAGCGCGTAGCGTTGCGCAGTTGGAGGTGAGCCGCCAGCAGTGGTGGATGTGGCGAGAGAGATGGCGGAGTTTTGAAATTTGTCATGAACTGCTATATTTATATATGATGATATCAAGGTAAATACATTGTTTGTTCTCTATTAACATCTTTCATTTGCTAACTATCCCTATCAGTAGTTAGTGCCTTCCATAGTTTGAATCTTTTATTTAGCTGGCAGTAGTGGCGCTCGCTGTATTGCAGTAGCTTGAGCAGCGAAGATTTTTGTGAGGTAAGTGATTTGTGAAAGGTATAGTTTAATGTTAGTCAGGGCCATTCTTTTGTAGGGAATTTTGAAAGTCAGATTGCGTTGCGCTAACAAAATATTGTGTGTCAGTTTAAGGACAGTCGTGTATTATTGTTCAAAGGGGACGTTTCATATGTCGACCCTTAGCCTAGGATACCTCACTGGAATCTTCTGATTTTTTGTTGTAGTTTGTGTATTTAGTGTAGCTTTTGTTTATTGCTAGCGCGTAATTGTAGAGAGAATCCCCTTTGTAGTTGTAGCCTTTCATTGTTGTACAGTAAAACAGTTGTGGCATGCATATAGATTTGCACCAAGTATTTCGCAGCTACGCTTGCAATTAACTAGATATTATTTTCAGTGCTATGTTAATGTGTTCTCCTATTTTTGCACTTCAAATTGTGCTTTTCTGTGTTATCGTGTGAAATATTGTGACAATTATGGCGTGTGAAAAACGTAACACTAGGCTCCAAAGTAAATTGAGAAATGATAGTGACGACGAGCGTAGCTTGCCAGCACCACTGGGTAATGAATTAACTAATGTTCAAAGTAGTAATTTGGTAATTGCGCATAGGGAAAAGGAGCGGGCGGCAAACAATGGTGTAGACAGTGAAACAGGTAGTGAACAGGGAAGCGTTATCGATCGATTGGTCGGCAACAGCTCGCCTCAGGAATCGGGAATGACAGAACACAATATTGCAAATACTACAGACTCAGGTTTTGGGTTCTCACCGTTTTCTCAAATGAGTCAAGACACATTTTCCGCTTGTCAAAATGTGAATGTTGCCGGTGCAAATTCACTGCCGAAAAGCACTGAGGAACATGTTTCAGACACCAGTGCATTGTTATTACAATTAATGCAACAAATGGGACAAAAGCTTGAAAAGTTAGACACAATGGAACAAAATCAGAGACAAACACAGCAAAAGTTAGACACAGTGGAACAAAATCTTCAAAAGTTAGACACAATGGAACAACACCAGAGACAAACACAGCAACAGTTAGACGCAATGGGACAAAATCTTCAAAAGTTAGACACCACACTTGAACAAACACGTGAAGATTTAACTAGTGAGTTACATAACATTGAATCGAAATGTCAAAAAGTCTGTAATGACATAAAAACACAAATTTGTGAGCATTTTCAACCCATTTTTTCGCGGCATGAAAATGTATTACAGAATCACGAAGCAGCCATAAAAGAACTGCAAACCATTGTTCATGAAAATCACAACACCTTGCAAGCTAAAATTGACTCAGTTGCATCTACCGATTCAGTTACGCAACTTGCAAAAACTCAAGAAAACTTAAAGGACACAGTAGATACGATTTCAACACAAATGGACACTTTGAAACTTGGTTCAGAAAAACACTCTGAGGAAATGTGTTCACTATCGGAGAAAGTAGCCGAACTTTCGGATAAGGTCACTAACTTATCTACAAAGGTAGATGATGATCTGAATGACACAAGACCTGTAGCCGTCACTGACACAGAAGAGTATGAACAAATTAGAAAATTCAAACAGAATCAAAATCAAATCAATACACAGTACAAAAGAGAAATCCGAGAAGTACAAGATCAGCTGACACAGGTAATACAAGAATTACGTATTTCAGAGGATACTCGCGCCCCAATACGGGAAGAGGGACACAGAAATACGGAACAGCCACAAAATAATAACACAGGGCATTTCGGAAGTTATGAAAGAAATTGGCAATGTGCACCGAATTTTGAGATGGAACGGCCGACACGACCTAACAATGACCGATATGCGACTCGCCGACATGATGATTTTGACTATAAGCTGTTCATTACTACACGTAAATTCAAAACATTTAAGAATTCTGGCAACGACATTTATCCACAAGCATGGCTCCATCAATTCTCTCATTGTTTTCCTCCCAACTGGTCATTAGAGCACAGATTAGAATTTATGTGTGGCTACTTGGAGAATGAACCAGCTGTAAGAATGCGATCGGTCATTCACGATTGCCACAGTGAAGGAGAGTTTTACCATGCCTTCCTCTCAGCATATTGGTCTCAAGCCACACAAGACCGCGTAAAACATGGCATCATAATGATGAAACATTTCGAACAATCTGAATTCTCCAGTCTTGTGAAATATTTTGAAGACATGTTGCACAAGAATCAGTACCTGACAAACCCATACAGCCCCTCAGAACTCATCCGCATTTGCTTAATCAAATTACCTGAACATTTCCGACATATTATTTTGGCAGGACGTTGCAAAGACGACATTGAAGCATTTCAGGGACTGTTACAAGAACTGGAAATTGACACTGACAATCGCGGAACGCAGGAGCACAACAATTACAGATCACATCCGTCGCAATTCCGCGATGAAAGAAATAATAACTGGACACGACAAAGCTATTCTCACAACACATATCGTGACCAAAACAGACACCACCCGTACGACAACCGTTGGCAGAGTAGTAATAATTACAGGGAAAGATCACCTCTCCGCGGTAGTGACTATCACAGAGACAATAAGAGAAACAGACAATATGGGAACCAAAATAAATACTATCAAGGGAGACAGAATAACTTTAGACGCAACGGACCAGCGCGCAGTTACGATTCAGGGAGAAATTCTCCACCATGTGACCGACAAGAAAGAAACTATGGAATCTACCGACATGACGACAGACGATATGATCGTAACGACAGACCTGAGTTGCATCAGAACTGGCGGGATTCAAACAGAGCAGGGCCCTCTCGTCACGGTAAACTCGTAGAAGTTAGGTCTCCAAATCCCAATAACGACGCGCGCCAACAAAGGAACAGACAATGACTCGCACAGCAGGCAGCCGCGTGCGCCCGCTGGCTCCGAGAAAAATAACATAAGACGCTAGCCTTGAGAAATATTCCAGTATTCTTTACCGACGTATACCGCACGATAACTGGGTTGATGTTGAAACTCTGAGTACTATGAAGAGTAAAAGATTGTACCACATTTCAAATGTAAAACCGTTTATTGAAAGATAATCTGCTTTTTAACTTTGTCTTTGCCATATAACTTTTCACTTTACATTACTAGTATGCTTGTCAGACTTAGAATATGTTAACATGCAACAATGTTTGAAGTTAAATATCCAGTCAAGAATCTAGGGAACATTTTTAAACAGAAATGACGAATGCATTGTTATAGTGAACAGACGTCACAGTGTTATTGTGTGTGTACATTCTTGCTTGTTTGTTGCACGATTACGTAACGACTATAAGGCTTACATACTTAGGACACATACTGGTACTGCCAATGAGATCCTAATGCAACATTTTGGTTTACTTGAAAATACATTCTGGATTTAAAGTACTTTCTGTGAGACACCAGATGACATAGTGGTTAGTTTATGTCACAGCTACACGGTTTTATCTCGACGCTACTAATGAGTGACAATTTACAATGTTGCTTTTGCAGTGTTTCTGTTTTATATCTGCACAGTTTTCTGTTTTATTCTGGAAAGTAAAACAGGTTTTAGTGGTAACTTTTGTGGTATAGCTACAATGAGACAGCCTTTTCCGTAGCACAACAATACGTTACAGCACAGTAATTTCTTCATCACAACAATAAGCGTAATAACTAAGATATCTATACGCAAAGCATTTCACATTTGTTTATCATGAGGTAAGTACATTGGCTTCTGCAGAACTTAGCTTTTGGAGGACGATAACTACGACACTTCCACAGAGATTATCTTACAACAAGATGCACATTTAGCGCTGCAGGACACGCATTTCAGTGATTAATGTTGTACTTAAAACATTTATTTTTAAAGATTTTTGAATTACAAAGAAAGTTCTCCGTGATACATTTCATTCAATTGCTGTAATCTGTAACACCTGAGGGTATAATTACATTAATCCTCAGGGGGGTACACGCTTACTTTGTGTACCACGTGTGTGGCAACCAAAAGGAACCCTAGCTAATATGGTATTTGCTTATACAACTTTACACATCGGTACCATATTTCTCTAACACACAAATTACACAGCTATCTGATCATGTAACTGAAAGATAAACTTTTTTTATTACATCAGTGACAGATGTTTACGCAATTACACAGTTGGATAACTTCACACTTATGAAATTGTATTTTGTCTGTACTTTGTGAAATGCTCATATTTTTTCAGAACCATTGTGATACTATGAGAGCTTTGAATGATGTATTTGGTATGGATTCATGATTTTTAAAGTACGTTTGAGGCAGATGACACTTTTGACATGAGCAGAGAATTTTTTTAATTATTGGAGGAAGCTACGACGATTTTGAGATTTGACTGAGGTGTTATGATGTTATTTTTACGACGACGATGTGTATTATGCTGCTGAGGTATGTTTACGATTAATAGGCTGAGGCTATTTGAGTTATTTGATTATGCTTCATATTTATAATGACGAAATATTGACGAGTGTCGATGGATACGTATATGTGTAATAAGGTAAGGAGTAATGAATAGTGGGTAGGGACTCTTGACTTGTGAAAAAGGATGTTGGAAACCAAGAATCGTACTTTAAGAGTTATGAAATGTGTGTAAATGCGTGAATGTATCACAATGCCGGCGAAAATTTTTTGGACAACGTTATATTCATAGGATTTTCTTTCTACAGATTTGCAACGCTAATTCTTGACCTGTGAAATATTTTTATGTGAGACTGTCACTGTAGCGGAAACTGGTGTCGTAAATATTTCCGTAAGAAAGTTAAGTGACCACCTGCACGTAATGCGTCGTGGGCACGCAGCTGTGTCAAACACCTGGAGAACAAGCCATTAGGGTGTGCCTTTCCGGAAGCACAGGTAGAAAAAAAAAGAAAAAAGGCAGGCCTTTATCCTTGCCATTGGCATTCCTTTAGAGAAAATATTGCAAATGCGACACCCTCATTACTTCCATTAACCTTGCTATTGACATTCCTTTGTAGAAAGCATCACAAATATTACACGCTCATTACCTGAAAACATATGATTACTCGTACTTTGTGCTAATTACTGCAATGCTTATGAATTGATGGGAATTATTCGTACATCTGCACACCTGATTATGACAAGTGTCGTTCTATGAGAGTCGAGAGCTACTGACTTACGAAATGCCACATGACTATTGAATGATATTTTTATGCTTTGCTTTTCGTAGTTGCTTATTTCACTTGATATCTGGTTTCCAGCTGTGTTGCAGCATTGCTTTTATAAAATAAAATGCATTTGCTAATGTGAACACTTTCTGTCAACAGATCTATTAAATAATTATTTTATGATCCACATTCTTTAAAAAAGGAGCACTTGGAAAGGAAAGAACAATAAGAAGGAACTAGTAAAAGTAACACATAATTTTCTTTTCAAGTACATGGTAATATTTCTTTTACAATAAGTTGTTGTGGTGCACCACTTTAATTACATAGATATTAAGATGTGAATATACATTTCCCTTATCTGCATTGTTGTTTTTACTGTAATATTTTTTTCTGCTTGAGCTATGTCATGTTTAGGTATAAGTTACTGCTGTTTGCCAGGCGTAGTGTTACAGAATTTGACTTTGTGTTACTCTGCTAAGCCAATTTTACTACTCATTTATTTTTCATGTTGCTGCACATTGGCTCATATTAGTTGTAATTTTGCATTTTATCTGTTAATTTAGATTTGCTGCTGCTTGCTTTGCAAATTGGCATTTTTTTGTCATTGCTGTTTGTGATAATTTGTTATGTGATGCTGCATTGCCTCGTCCCTTAGTTTAGCATCTGAGCTCAGTAGATTTAAGTTAGCTTAAGAGTAGGTAGCCTCTAAGAGAATGAGTTTCGATGAATTGGAAGAAATGCATTGAGGAGTTATACAAAAAAAAGTACAGAAAACAGGTTTAGGTAGGATTTTCTTGGAAATAAATGTTGAGGTGAGAAATGTGTGAACATATAAATACAGAAAGCATGCTTAGATAGAATTTTTTTGGTGGAAACAAAGGATGAAATAAGAGGAAAGATATATGAAGTTTTGGGTTGGACTGCAGTAAAACAAACCCTGTCCTTTCCTTTTGTGTCATCCCTCTATATGTTTGTGTACTCTTGTATATTTGTGTTTTTCCTGTCTTTATGTGTTTAGCTGATGAGAGCTATGTTGTAGAATTTTTCTAATACTATGTTATTTACTTTGTAAAGATGTTTAGACATTATTTATTCTGTTTTGTTTTAATGCTCATGTGTGAAGTTGTTGTTTCCAAAGCTATTCTGATCTTTATGTAGGTACTTATAATTCCTGTAACACTGATGTATATGTTATTTCGATTCTTTTGTAAAGCCCATATTACTACAAATGTTATCTGTACTATTATGTTCTTTAATGATGTATTTGTACCTTTATAATTGTATTCTTATGTTATTAAATTGTAATTGTCACCAGTTCATGATATTATTAACTTGTTAGTTACATTTCACTGCACACGTTTCTGTTGGTCATAGTATATGGACAATATGTGAGAAGTAGGGACTGTTAGTGTTTGCACGTGTGTTAATAATTCAGCAAGGGACTGGATAACAGCATTGCTGGTTCTAAGGACAATTTCAAAAACTTTGTGAGTGCACAAGTGGTGGTTTATGGACTTGCTATATTATCCGCAAGACTCTTCAGTGGTGATTGTGCACCTGCACAGTCACAACAGATGGCTGCTGGCTATCTCTACAAGGACTACAGTGGGTCTACATCTTTGATGATCCATTAATACCATTATTTCTACAAGGACTGCAGTGGGTCTGCACCTCTGGTGGCCCACCAATACCGTAATCTCTACCAGGACTACAGTGGGTCTGCTCTGTGATGACCTACCTACCAATACTCTTCAAAATTTCGACTGACTCTGCTGTGGGTTTGCTCTGTTATGGCCCATTACCTGTCTGCATGTCGAGAGTCAGCACTGTCTTTCCATTGGAAGGACAACACTACTTCTTCAAGACTGCATGGAAATCCACTACTTCCGTGTGCATTTTCTTTTACTGCTCAGACTTTGAGAAAAACACTGCTATTCTCCTGTTATGTACGATTAGGACTGTCTTTATGGACTGTGAGACAATTTTAGCTTTTGACCAACATTGTATCAACAAGTGTGTGCATTTGATTTCTTTGTTATTGTAATTATGAAAAATTTTATCAAATCATTATTGGCCACTGCCCAATCCAATTTGAAAAATTTTTTGTGGGGAGCATGGGGGCTATGTAAGTAGGCTGTTTAGGTTTTTTTATTGGTAACGCCACCTCTGTATGAAAATCACTGGCTATGCTGTGTGCAGTCTGTGGCTGCTTTGCATTGTTGTAATACTCGCCATTGTAGTGTTGGGCAGCTGGCTGTGAACAGCGCGTAGCGTTGCGCAGTTGGAGGTGAGCCGCCAGCAGTGGTGGATGTGGCGAGAGAGATGGCGGAGTTTTGAAATTTGTCATGAACTGCTATATTTATATATGATGATATCAAGGTAAATACATTGTTTGTTCTCTATTAATATCTTTCATTTGCTAACTATCCCTATCAGTAGTTAGTGCCTTCCATAGTTTGAATCTTTTATTTAGCTGGCAGTAGTGGCGCTCGCTGTATTGCAGTAGCTTGAGCAGCGAAGATTTTTGTGAGGTAAGTGATTTGTGAAAGGTATAGTTTAATGTTAGTCAGGGCCATTCTTTTGTAGGGAATTTTGAAAGTCAGATTGCGTTGCGCTAACAAAACATTGTGTGTCAGTTTAAGCACAGTCATGTATAATTGTTGAAAGGGGACGTTTCAAATGCTACATGGCTATCTGTCAGACTTTTGATGCTATTAGGTAAGTGACCAAAGACTTTTGTGGAAGCATAATTTACTCCCTTCTAAGCCAAAGTTAGATTTAACCTTGAGAAGTGAAGATCATCCTTTCTCCTAGTGTTGTGGCCATGTACACTGCTATTACTTTTGAATTCATTTGGACTGTTAATAACAAATTTCATAAGTGAATATATATATTGTGAGGCTGCAGTGAATATTTCTAGCTCTTTACATAAGTGTGTGCAGGATGATCTTGGATGACCTCCAGCAATTATTCTTATTACACGCTTTTGTGCAATGAACACTCTTTTACTCAATGATGAGTTACCCCAGAATATGATGCCATACGAAAGCAGAGAATGAAAACAGGCGTGGTAAGCTAATTTACTGAGATGTATATCGCCAAAATTTGCAATGACCCTAACAGCATAAGTAACTGAACTCAAACGTTTCAGCAGATCCTTAGTGTGTTTTTTCCAGTTCAACCCCTCATCAATGCATACACCTAGAAATTTTCAATATTCTACCTTACCTACCGATTTCTGATCGAAGTCTATATTTATGAATGGGGTCATTCCATTTACTGTGTGGAGCTATGTATATTGTGTTTTGTCAACGTTTAATGAGAGCCCATTTGCAGAGAACCACTTAATGAATTTCTGAAAAACATCGTTTACAATTTCACCAATTAATTCTTGTCTGTCGGGTGTGATAGCTATACTTGTATCATCAGCAACGACGCCACTTATCAAACGACGCTACTTGTTCTTCACTGTACGAAAATTTGTAAAAGCAAGACGAAACCTGGCCGACCAAACGCGTTTCAAATCCGGTTGCGTTTACAAGGGAGCGAAAATCGATTGCGGTATTGGAAAATCAACAACCAGAATCGATTTTGAAGTGTTTGCATCACCGCCCAGAAGTGGTATTGGGAAATCGGTTTACGAAATCCAGCTTTGGGAGCCCCATGTAAACGAGGTGATTAAAACTTCTGATAACACTCGCTTGGTTCGCTGCCACGCCACTTGGAGCGCTGCATGTTTCTCGATCCATCATCTCGCTTTCTTCTTGGCTGATTTTTAGTCTTCCATGTTAATTTTCGTTTCATAGTTAACAGAAGTTGATTTCATCGCAGTGTACTTCCCATTACGATTTCTCGTGTGTATTGCACTCTTTGAATTGCGTTATAAACGTGTTACTCGTACTCTGATTCTGTTCTTCTCGTGTCTGTAATACAGGGTGCGGTAAATGATTCCAAATTTATTTTGGTTTCATATAAACGAGAAGCTGCTTTCGTTGCATGATGTTCTGCGGGCTTATGTCTGTCTGTTATTGCTCTCGCATCTGAGTGTGAACTGCTCGATTGAAATTCAGTGCAAGTATATTGCTCGCATCCTACGTTATATTTGTTTGCATACGTTTTCCGTTCACTCTCGTATTTAACGGACATCTCAATGCTACCAGGTTTTTACAGTATTGGTACTGAGCTTTATTATTTCTTGCCACAGTATGTGTATGTAATTCTATTCTGAATGGTGTTGCTTCTTGCCACTGAGCACCATGCATTTCACAGTGTCATGCAGAGTATGAAGGTAGATGTAGATGAGTAGGCCCTAGGCTTTGTAGTCTTACTGACTAGAGAATTCTTCCAAAATGCTAAAAATATAATTGTAGTTACGCAAATGTTTTTACAAGTTGTTAACAAGTACTACAACCAGCACATTTTAGCAGATGTCTATAAAAATTTCGGTGGTCTCTATTAAGGGCGAGATTACGAAAAACAGATGATAACACGGAAGGTGATCAATTATTATAGAACATTGTCACAGGGGATAAGAACTAAATTTCTCACATGACCCCAAACGCCCGTCAGTGGAATGGCGTCACAATACATCACCAGTCAGTCACGACCAAGCACAGAACCTCAAAACGCAACGTTATGGCTACCGTGTTCTGGGGTGGACATCGAGTCTTGTTAGTCGAATATATATAGTAAGGGACAACAATGAACGCAGCCGCTTGCTGCGTTACCCTGACTAAACTTCGACATGCGTCACAGAATAAGCTACTTGGCCATCTGACGCCTGGAGTTTTGTTGCTGCATGGCAAAGCCAGATCTCATTATGCCATTCACACCTAACATCTGATAAGATCTTTTCGATGGGAACAGATTGTACGGTCTTGGACATAAAAACTGACCGCCGGTCGGCCGCAACAGAGACGAAGTCCGAGTCTTTCACTTAAGATGGCCGATAAAACCTACCGCCCCTGACAACGCGAAGTCCAGCCATCTGCACAATCTGGCAACAGTGTAAGATGCGGAAGTGTCAGGAGGAAGTGTTACCTACTTCCGAGATATTGTCGTGTTGTGTGAGTCAGTGGTCTAGTGGTGCCGGCATGGTAGTTCAGCGTGTTCGGTCGGAGGGTTAGCTACCCTCTGTAATAAAAAAAAACTGAGTGCACGGATCAATGAACAGCCTGAACGGGTGTCATCGGACGTCCGCCCCGAACAAATTCAACGAACAAAATGAGATCGACAAAAGAAAGTGATAACCCTCGTGCATGCTAAACTTGTAGTCGCGTGTTCGCGTCCACCGTATTTTTTTTCCTTCTTTTTAACCACATGTCGCCCCTCGTCTAAAGTTATGAGTCATACCGAACATCGTTGATAATTCGCTTCACATTCTACCCACCAGAAAACAGAAACAACTCCGCAGGACAGCTCGTGGTTGGGTCGCGATCAGCACAGCTTACCCTCGAGCGTTTCTTCGCGCTGCAACGGCTACCGCCCACCGGCCAGACGCCACCCGCTGCCTGACATCGGGCACTGTCCAGTGAAAGCGGTGCGACGCTGTCAGTGTATGTATCAGATGTCATTTTCGAATTTGAAGTTCTAATTATCATTTTGCAGTTAAGCACTCGATTTTTCATACTTGGAAATCATGAACTACAGTTAAGCATTATAAAATTGGGTCGCAAGTGGAAAAACGTGTAACATCTGCAACACAATATTTACTTTTGGTATAATAGAGGGATGAATGCAGAGGAGGCAGTTCGAAAGATTTTAACTGCGTGTGGAGCGAGTGCCTTTGGGAAAAATACGCCAGAAGCAGATATTCTTGTTTCAACGAAGATCGTTCTGGCGTGAATGATTTTCCATGTTAGGGAAGCCTCGACTACTGATATAAGTGATGGATTACAATTTAACCCTCACGCGACATTTGCATTCAACAGGCAAGGTTCTGAAGTCTGGTGTAGGAATACTCCACGCTCTAATTCGAAACAAGAAAAAAAAATCAACGGAGTGACTATTACTGCAGTTTTCCTTGAACGTCATCAGGTCGCTTATTGAGTATTTCTTTGCAGTACTGTTACTAATAACGAGTTATGATGCCTTTGTCGTTAACTTCCTAAGAACAAATGAAACATAAATTGAAACTTCACACAAATGTACGGGGCATTTTTTTCATTATATTACGCTATGTGATCAAAAGTACTCGTACACACCCAAAAACATACATTTTTCATATTAGGTGCATTGCGCTGCCACCTACTGCCTTGTACTCCATACCAATGACCTCAGTACTCATTAGTCGTCTTGAGAGAGCAGAATGGGGCACTCCGCGTAAACACAGACTTTGAACGTGGTCAGGTTGTTGGGTGTCACTTGTGTCATACGTCTGCACGTGAGATTTCCACGCTCCTGAACATCCCTAGGTCCACTGTTTCCGATGTGATAGTGAAGTGGAAACGTGAAGGGACACGTACAGCACAATAGCGTACAGGCCGACCTCGTCTGTTGACTGACAGAGACCGCCGACAGTTGAAGAGGGTCGTAATGTGTAATAGGCAGACAGCTATCCAGGCCATCACACAAGAATTCCAAACTGCATCAGGATCCACTGCAAGTTCTATGACAGTTAGGCGCGAGGTGAGAAAACATGGATTTCATGGTCGAGCGGCTGCTCATAAGCCACACATCATGCCGGTAAATGCCAAACGATGCTTCGCTTAGTGTACGGGGCGTAAACATTGGACGATTGAACAGTGGAAAAGCGTTGTGTGGAGTGAAGAATCACGGTACACAATGTGGCGATCCGATGGTAGGGTGTAGATATGGCGAATGTACGGTGAACTTCATCTGCCAGCGTGTGTAGTGCCAACAGTAAATTCGGAGGCGATGGTGTTATGGTATGGTCGTGTTTTTCATGGAGGGGGCTTGCACCCCTCGTTGTTTTGCGTGACAGTATCACAGCACAGGCCTACATTGATTTTTTAAGCACTTTCTTGCTTCCCACTGTTGAAGAGCAATTCGGGGGTGTCGATTGCATCTTTCAACACGATCAAGCACCTGTTCATATGGCACGGCCTGTGGCGAAGTGGTTACACGGCAATAACATCCCTGTAATGGACTGGCCCGCACAGAGTCCTGACCTGAATCCTAGAAAATACCTTTGGGATGTTTTGGAACGCCGACTTCGTGCCAGGCCTCACCCACCGACATCGATACCTCTCCTCAGTGCAACCCTCCGTAAAGAATGGGCTGCCAATCCCCAAGAAACCTTCCAGCACCTTATTGAAGTGGAAGTTGTTACCAAAGCTAAGGGTGGATCAACACGACATTGAATTCCAGCATTACAGATGGAGAGCGCCATGAACTTGTAAGTCATTTTCAGCCAGGTGTCCGGATACTTTTGATCAAAATACTGTATTGTCAAATGTCATATAAATTAAATAACATGACCAATGATGAAAAGCCGGCCGCGGTGGTCTAGCGGTTCTGGCGCTGCAGTCCGGAACCGCGGGACTGCTACGGTCGCAGGTTCGAATCCTGCCTCGGGCATGGGTGTGTGTGATGTCCTTAGGTTCGTTAGGTTTAAGTAGTTCTAAGTTCTAGGGGACTTATGACCTAAGATGTTGAGTCCCATAGTGCTCAGAGCCATTTGAACCATTTTTTGAATGATGAAAAAAAAAACAGATTAATAATTTAGTTTGAGAGGTTGTCAAATTGTCGCCTCATACACGTCCGTCATACGAAGGTCACTTAACGACCATGAACTCTAAAGTCCGGCACGTATACACAGATACATAATAGACGCATAAAACTTCTCTTGCGATTTTCTCGGAACTGCCAGAGTAGTGCACCTTACTACTTGCCCATTGAGTTTATTTAATTGCCTACTAAAGGCGCACAAAGTTTGAAATAAGTCTGTGATACCAACGTCATGGCCTCCCCTTGTTAAACATTTTCTTGATTTTCCCTTGATCAGCCACACTTCAGTTAAATCGCTCTCTCGTTTATTCGAAGTATTTCGGAGGTCTTGTGAACTACCACTTATCGACAGCCAGCACGATACCACACCTGTGGTGCAGACGAGCCCCTTAATAAGTCTGGTCTGGATACCTCTGTGTCTACGCTACGACACCGAAAGCTATCGTACAGCATGTGGCGGGAGGTACCACATGTACTCCCCCAATTTAATACTGACAACACTGCAAATATTAGTGATAAAGGTATCACTTCAAAAATGGTTCAAATGGCTCTAAGCACATCTGAGGTCATCAGTCCCCTGCACTTAGAACTAATTATACCTAATTAACCCTAGGACATCACATACATCCATGCCCGAGGCAGGATTCGAACCTGCGACCGTAGCAGCATCGCGGTTCCGGACTGAAGCGCCTAGAACCGCTCGGTCACAGCGGCCGACCAAAGGTATCACTGTCACTGTCACTGATGTTAAGGGATATTATAAATCACTAAAACTGAACGCTGATAAAATGCCAGAAGAAATTCTTATCAGAGTCTATACCGAATCTGCGATTAAGTTAACCCCTCTCATAAACATAAAATAATGTAGATCCCTCGTACATATATTTTGCCCAGTAGTTAGAAGAAATTAAAAGATGAAAAGCAATGAGATATCTCGAACAGGATCTCCTCCATGCCAACCACTGTGGATTCAGGAAACATCGATCATGTGAAACTTGTCGTTTATGACATCCTGAAAGTCACGGATCAAGGCAGTCAGCTTTATGCAGTACTTCTTGGTTTCCGTAAACATGTGTATCAGTACGAGACCTACGCTTGTTAAGTTCTATCGTATGAGGCGTCTAGCGAAATTTGTGATTCGATTGAGAACTGCTTGGTAGAGTGTATACGACGTGTTATGTTATCTTGGATGCAGAGCCATCGACAGACTTAGAAGTATCTTAAGGTGTGCCCCAGAGAAGTGTTTTAGGACCTTTGCTGTTTATATTGTACATTAACGACCTTGCGCACAAGGTCACCTCATACTTCTTGCACATGATGCAGTTACCTGTAACGAAGTGCTATGTGAAGAAAAGCGTACAAATATTCAGTTATATATTTACAAGATTACAAAGGAGTGCAAAAATCGGTTTATAAGTTCCGAAGGGCAAAATTGTGTACAAAGGAGAGTGCTTAAAGAACACCCGCGTGAGCTGTACTAGAATATTGCTCAAGTGGATGAGACTCTTACCAGATTGGACTAACAGGGGATATTGAACGTATACAGGGAGGGAAAGCACAAATTGTGTCATGTTTGTCTGATCCGTGCGAGAACCCCACAAAGATGTTGGAAAAACTGAACTGTCAGGCGCTTAGGCATAAACTTTCCCGATAAAGCCTAATTTGAAAGTTACAAGAACCAGCCGTATATTATGGATCTAGGAACAGACTACGACTCCCTACGTATCGTGCGGACAAGATTAGACTATTTACGGCGCGTATAGAGGCACATAAGCAATCATTCTTATCGCGCTCTGTGAGTGAATGGGAAGAGAATAAGCCTTAATAACAGGCAGGATGGCAAGTATCCTCGACGAAGTCAAAAAGTGATTGCAAAACCGAATTTACGCAAAGTACATTTAAAATGTGTGTGCAGTGCTCTCGGAACGGGAAAGAAGAAGTATGAGTCACAAAAAAATCAGTAATACAAAACATTTTGCCATACCAAAATCACGTTTTTAAAAACCAAGGGATGTGTTAAATCGCCGATAAAATTCACGTTTACACCGTTTTGTTTCCAGATGACAAGGTATCAGTGCAGGACACCATGCAAATTATTCTGCAAAACCATATAATGTAAAATCAAGATAAGAACAAAAACGATCAAAAACTGTCTTAACTCCTCATTTTGCCAGATAAGTTACAACCTAAAATATCTTCATTTTCACAGTTGTTCAATAAACAAAAACCCAATGAAGATGGCGCAGAGGTGCCGAAACGTGTTTGGGTAATAAGAAAGGCGGAACCTATATCCAATAGTATTAACACTTCATAGTGGTTTGCAGAATATGTATACAAAGGAAGGTGTAAAATTGTGGAAAGACTGTAGACGCCCATTCTGTACACTGCTGAATTTCAGTTACGTTACCTTCTTTGACATTACGTGAGGTATAATCTGGGGTAAGTCACTTGCGAGCAGGAAGTGTTGTGGACTTGCAACCGTAGTGTATCTCATAAATCGCAATGAAACAAATCTCTAAATCAAGTGTTCAAGACAGCTTCCAGAATGTTCTGAAGAAGAAAAAAGTGTGTGCGAAGTTCGTCCCATGCACCTTGACTTTCAAACAAAATCAACGATAGTAGTAACTGGACGCCTGCCGCGACTTGATTGAAATGTAAAACGCGGAAAATTCTTGTATGTAAAAATTCATCATGAGTGATGATAATTGGTGTTATTAATACGTATCTACCACACAAAAAGTCTTAGTGCTGAAATTCATATGAAGTGTCAGCACTTTGACGACATGACCGGCATTTAAGCCAATGTGAAGCACATATTGAACAATATCCCAAAAAGTACTTTTCTGACAGTTTCACATGGTTATATGAACCTTGCGTGTGTGTAGCCGAGCAGAGGAAAGCTACGTAGAACACCCAAAGCGTTAAAACCACCAGCTTAACGTTTCTCTGTGTTTGATTAACATTTGGACTGATTGGGATACGAGTAGCTGTATTATTATCAAACGAATGCCACTTGGTTTAATGTTGCAGTTTTTTCGCAGATCAACGCCTATTTGTCAGCAATGATTCCAAATCAGAATTACTGTTTAGAGCATATTGGATAATATGTACATCTTTCATAAGTATATAATAAATCCTGTACTACCTGTAAAGGAAATCACACCGAAGTCCAAATGGCTGGGGTTCATTCCACGGTTGGTTATAAGGTTCCCTTTTTCTGTCACTTGCCTCTTCTTTCACCTCTGACAATGATTTGTGAATGAGAAAAATGTCAATTTGCCCCTTCTTTGGAATCCGCGTTGACCATAGCCTCTCTAAACTGTGTGGTTGAGGAAGGTCAAAAGTCGGAGAAAGGTAAGGGCATGCGTAGCAAAGCGCTTCGGCGTGAAACCAGTCTTCATGTTAAGAAACCTTTATTTAGTTATGCATACAACCATCTAATTCATCGTTTAGTTTTATATCTCTACAAATTGTTGCAACGAGATATTTCTATGGAATGACGCAGTCCAATTGTAGTTGTTGATGTTGTAGTCATGGGATATTTTGTGAAGTGCACAAGTTTACCTTTCTGAGCTTATAAAACAAGCGGAAATTTTTGCACTTTTTTGAAACCTTATCAAGATCTGACAATATTTGTGCAGAATTTTTTCATACAGTACTACATTGCAGACAACTGCGTCACTCGGGAAAAGAATGAGGTTACTGTTAATGTTGGCTGCAAGGTCAGTACTGTACAATATAAACAGTAAAGGTCCTAAGACATTTCCTTGGGGCACTACTTAAAATACTACTACATCTCGCCATGACTCTCCATCAAAAATAAGATAATATGGTGTATTCCCCATACCAAGTGGTTTCCGATCGAGTCACATAATCCGCTAGTTACTTCACACGATCGTACTTTCAATAATAAGCGTAGGTGCAGTACTGAGACAAATGCTTTTCGGAAATCAAGAGATACTGCATCTAGCTGACTACCTTGATCTATGATTATCAGGATGACATGAGAGAGAAGTGTAAGTTGGGTTTCACATGGTCGATGTTTTCGGAATTTATACCGGTTGGCACGGGGGAGATTCTGTTTGAGAGACCTCATTATGTTTCATCTTTTTTTTCTTCCAGGTACTGGGTATGGTTTGTGTTCGAGGGATCTACGGTATATTATGGTCAAGAGAGTGATTAACAGTGTCACAAATTTGATATAGATTTAGATAGGGGTTCCATAGTGCCCTTACGCTTTGTCCACTTGTAGCAATTTCAAGTGTATCTCAACACTAGTGATAATAATACCAATATCGGCCCAGTGGTTATCACATTGGACTCGCACTCGGAAGAACGACAGTTCAAACCCACGTCCGGCCATCCTGATTTAGGGTTTACGCGATTTTCCTGAATCGCTTTAGGCAAACGCCGGGATGGTTCCTTTAAAAGGGCACGGCCGCCTTCCTTCCCTAATCCTATGGGAAAGATGACCTCGCTGTCTGTTTACCTACACTCCTGGAAATGGAAAAAAGAACACATTGACACCGGTGTGTCAGACCCACCATACTTGCTCCGGACACTGCGAGAGGGCTGTACAAGCAATGATCACACGCACGGCACAGCGGACACACCAGGAACCGCGGTGTTGGCCGTCGAATGGCGCTAGCTGCGCAGCATTTGTGCACCGCCGCCGTCAGTGTCAGCCAGTTTGCCGTGGCATACGGAGCTCCATCGCAGTCTTTAACACTGGTAGCATGCCGCGACAGCGTGGACGTGAACCGTATGTGCAGTTGACGGACTTTGAGCGAGGGCGTATAGTGGGCATGCGGGAGGCCAGGTGGACGTACCGCCGAATTGCTCAACACGTGGGGCGTGAGGTCTCCACAGTACATCGATGTTGTCGCCAGTGGTCGGCGGAAGGCGCACGTGCCCGTCGACCTGGGACCGGACCGCAGCGACGCACGGATGCACGCCAAGACCGTAGGATCCTACGCAGTGCCGTAGGGGACCGCACCGCCACTTCCCAGCAAATTAGGGACACTGTTGCTCCTGGGGTATCGGCGAGGACCATTCGCAACCGTCTCCATGAAGCTGGGCTACGGTCCCGCACACCGTTAGGCCGTCTTCCGCTCACGCCACCACATCGTGCAGCCCGCCTCCAGTGGTGTCGCGACAGGCGTGAATGGAGGGACGAATGGAGACGTGTCGTCTTCAGCGATGAGAGTCGCTTCTGCCTTGGTGCCAATGATGGTCGTATGCGTGTTTGGCGCCGTGCAGGTGAGCGCCACAATCAGGACTGCATACGACCGAGGCACACAGGGCCAACACCCGGCATCATGGTGTGGGGAGCGATCTCCTACACTGGCCGTACACCACTGGTGATCGTCGAGGGGACACTGAATAGTGCACGGTACATCCAAACCGTCATCGAACCCATCGTTCTACCATTCCTAGACCGGCAAGGAAACTTGCTGTTCCAACAGGACAATGCACGTCCGCATGTATCCCGTGCCACCCAACGTGCTCTAGAAGGTGTAAGTCAACTACCCTGGCCAGCAAGATCTCCGAATCTGTCCCCCATTGAGCATGTTTGGGACTGGATGAAGCGTCGTCTCACGCGGTCTGCACGTCCAGCACGAACGCTGGTCCAACTGAGGCGCCAGGTGGAAATGGCATGGCAAGCCGTTACACAGGACTACATCCAGCATGTCTACGATCGTCTCCATGGGAGAATAGCAGCCTGCATTGCTGCGAAAGGTGGATATACACTGTACTAGTGCCGACATTGTGCATGCTCTGTTGCCTGTGTCTACGTGCCTGTGGTTCTGTCAGTGTGATCATGTGATGTATCTGACCCCAGGAATGTGTCAATAAAGTTTCCCCTTCCTGGGACAATGAATTCACGGTGTTCTTATTTCAATTTCCAGGAGTGTATATCATTCATATAAGCAGTCCTGTGAACAGTAAGTTGTCGCAATACTTCTGGATTGTCTTTGGTAAAGAATGGAACAGCAAGAAGGAAATATGGTTCTAGCATACCGCGTGCCAGAACTGAGTGCTCGGATTGACAGGATGTAACACAGGGATGTAGCCTTTCACCCCTAATGTTCAGTCAATACATCGAAGAATCAATGACGGGAAATAAAGAGAGTTTCAAGATTGGGATTACAATTCAGGGTGAAAAGTTATCAATTATAAGATTCACTGATGACATTCCTATCCTCTTGAAAGTGAAGAAGAACTGCAGGACCTGTTGAATGGAATGAACAGTCTAATGAATACAGAATATGGACTGAGAGTAAAATCGACGAAAGACGGAAGTGATGAGAAGTAGCAGAAATGAGAGCAGGGAGAAACTTAATATCAAACAGGGAAGCACGAAATAGGCGAGGTTAAGGAATTCTGCTACTTGGGTAGCAAAATTACACATTACGGGTGGAGCAATGGGAACAAAAAGCAGACCAGCACTGACAAAAAAGGCATCCCTGGTCAAGAGAAGTCTACTAATCCAAACTTAGGCCTTATTCTGAGGAAGAAATTTCTAAGAATGTGCATTTGGAGCCCAGCATTGTGTGGTAGAAAAACATGATTGTCGGAAAACAGGAAGAGAAGAGAATCTGATCGTTTGAGATGAGGTGCTAGAGAAGAAAATCAGGTGGACTGATAAGGCAAGAAATCAGGAGATTCTCCACAGAATCGGTGAGGGAAGGAACGTATGGAAAACGCCGACGAGAAGAAAAGACATGATGATAGAGCATCTGTTAAGACATCACAGAAGTAGTTCCGTGGTACACGAGTGAACTGTAGAGGGTAAAAACTATAGAGGAAGATGAGTTTGGAATACATCCGGCAAATACCTGACGGCGTACGTTGCAATCGTTACACTGACATGAAAAGGATGTCACAAGAGGGGAATTCGTGGCGAGCCGCATCGTACCAGTCAGAAGACTGATGACTGGAAATGAAGCTACTGTGCACCTCCCGCCACACGCCGAACAATGGCTTCGGCGCACTCGCGTAGACGCAGAGATATGCAGACCAGATCTCGTAAGGGGCTGCCTTCACTGCAGAAGTGAAGGGCCTGCTATCGCGGCGTAAAACACTCGCTTTTCATACGGGATCCGTCATTGCTGTTGGCAGGCTGTGATTGTAGGTCGTACACAAACATGCCTCACGAACAGGATGTGCTACGTCATGAGGAGCAGCTCTCGGGAGCTCCGAAGTGGAGGCAACCTGGGTTTGCCATTTTCATGCCGACGAGTAAAGGGATACTTCCTCAATATACCTAATCTGTTTTCAGCCTAGCAAAGTAAAGCATTCGTTTCTGTTTATGTCACAGCCTCCAAATACACTCCTGGAAATTGAAATAAGAACACCGTGAATTCATTGTCCCAGGAAGGGGAAACTTTATTGACACATTCCTGGGGTCAGATACATCACATGATCACACTGACAGAACCACAGGCACATAGACACAGGCAACAGAGCATGCACAATGTCGGCACTAGTACAGTGTATATCCACCTTTCGCAGCAATGCAGGCTGCTATTCTCCTATGGAGACGATCGTAGAGATGCTGGATGTAGTCCTGTGGAACGGCTTGCCATGCCATTTCCACCTGGCGCCTCAGTTGGACCAGCGTTTGTGCTGGACATGCAGACCGCGTGAGACGACGCTTCATCCAGTCCCAAACATGCTCAATGGGGGACAGATCCGGAGATCTTGCTGGCCAGGGTAGTTGACTTACACCTTCTAGAGCACGCTGGGTGGCACGGGATACATGCGGACGTGCATTGTCCTGTTGGAACAGCAAGTTCCCTTGCCGGTCTAGGAATGGTAGAACGGTGGGTTCGATGACGGTTTGGATGTACCGTGCACTATTCAGTGTCCCCTCGACGATCACCAGTGGTGTACCTCCAGTGTAGGAGATCGCTCCCCACACCATGATGCCGGGTGTTGGCCCTATGTGCCTCGGTCGTATGCAGTCCTGATTGTGGCGCTCACCTGCACGGCGCCAAACACGCATATGACCATCATTGGCACCAAGGCAGAAGCGACTCTCATCGCTGAAGACGACACGTCTCCATTCGTCCCTCCATTCACGCCTGTCGCGACACCACTGGAGGCGGGCGGCACGATGTTGGGGCGTGAGCGGAAGACGGCCTAACGGTGTGCGGGACCGTAGCCCAGCTTCATGGAGACGGTTGCGAATGGTCCTCGCCGATACCCCAGGAGCAACAGTGTCCCTAATTTGCTGGGAAGTGGCGGTGCGGTCCCCTACGGCACTGCGTAGGATCCTACGGTCTTGGCGTGCATCCGTGCGTCGCTGCGGTCCGGTCCCAGGTCGACGGGCAAGTGCACCTTCCGCCGACCACTGGCGACAACATCGATGTACTGTGGAGACCTCACGCCCCACGTGTTGAGCAATTCGGCGGTACGTCCACCCGGCCTCCCGCATGCCCACAATACGCCCTCGCTCAAAGTCCGTCAACTGCACATACGGTTCACGTCCACGCTGTCGCGGCATGCTACCAGTGTTAAAGACTGTGGTGGAGCTCCGTATGCCACGGCAAACTGGCTGACACTGACGGCGGCGGTGCACAAATGCTGCGCAGCAAGCGCCATTCGACGGCCAACACCGCGGTTCCTGGTGTGTCCGCTGTGCCGTGCGTGTGATCATTGCTTGTACAGCCCTCTCGCAGTGTCCGGAGCAAGTATGGTGGGTCTGACACACCGGTGTCAATGTGTTCTTTTTTCCATTTCCAGGAGTGTATTTGACACAAATTGGCTGCTTAATTAAAAGTAAAAGAGATTCAAAATCCATGGGAATAAAAGTAATTAAAGATATAGGTTTTCCAGCGGAGACGTATTGCTGCAGGGCATGGAGACAGATTAGGACTGAGCGCTAGACAACTAGCGCAATGTGGCCATCGAAAAACTGAGTACTGAGGCCGCTCTGCACTGCGAGGAAATCAAACTGCTCAGTGGAAGGCCAGAATTTCTGATAGATGTCACGTGCTTTGGCCACATTATAACACAACTTTCCTCCCCAGGTCCGCCACGTGGTGGGATGCAAAGGTGTGGGCCCACCAAAGACCTCAAAGAGAGAGATGCACTTTTTAATTAGTAATCAGTGTATCTAATCACAGATTTCGCACCCTTCTCTAGTCAACCCACGGGGATAATTCGCTTTTGAGCCGTCAATTTTATTTCTAGTTTCACTAAATTTCATTTGTAATTTTACACAATAATACAAAAGTTCCAGCAGACAAGAGAAGATATTAAATTGATTACTGAAGTACTGGATCTAACTAAATACAAAAAAAGAAACTAAAAATTATTCTTTAAATTTTACTATTGACGTTTAAATATTGTACGTTGTCGGGGATTATGATTCCTTTTATTTAGCTATAACAATGAAATTCTACACGAAGTTGTAATGCGATGGTGTTAAATCTTTGGTTCATAAATCATCATCAAGAACACTTTCTTTCGTATGAAATGCTAATGACGTAAGACTTTGTAATATTTCATAATTTATGTTAAAATGGGTCTGAGCACTATGGGACTTAACTTCTAAGGTCATCAGTCCCCTAGAACTTAGACCTACTTAAACCTAACTAACTTAAGGACATCACACACATCCATGCCCGAGGCAGGATTCGAACCTGCGACCGTAGCAGTCGCGCGGTTCCAGACTGAAGCGCCTAGAACCGCTCGGCCACATAATTTATGTTAAACAGTGTGTTTAAAAAAATAGGTCCGTTCCAAGTCGAAGTTCTCTGTGATTTCGGCTTGTGGGATTTTAATAAGATCACTGAATATATTTGATCTTGCTGCCTATCAGGAAAATCAACAAACTTCTTTAACGCAATGTCGAAAATTACAGATTAATTTTTCACAGGTACAGCACAGTTAATGTCGGTGAAGCCAACTAAAACTCTCCCACAAAGACGTCGCCTTTAATACATAACACTTGTCTCGCAATACGTTTGAAATTAGGTTGTGACTGGGATTGCTTTCAAATTATATGTTCAACATACACTTAGATTAACTCTTCAATGAACAGAAATCAGAATCAAGTCAGCGGAGGAGTGCGATGCGAGTGCGAATGAGAATGTGAATAAGTTTCCTTTAATTTACGTCTATGGTCACAAACTTTTTGTTAACAGATTACCGGTTTCGGTCTATAATGACCATCATCAGATCTGTTTTCTAAAAGCAAAGTCCTAATGTATTGCAGCCATAGTGGCATCGTCGGCTGCAGTACATTGCGACTTTGTTTTTATAAAACAGATCTGATGATGGCCATTGTAGACCGAAACCGGTAATCTGTTAAAAAAATGTTTGTGACCATAGACGTAAATTAAAGGAAACTTATTGTATATACGGGTCACTGTTTTATTTGCGACAATGTCGCAGCTTGTGAGAATGTGAATGTTAATGCAAGAGTCTACATTATTTCATCCTATATATCAATTCTGAAACAATATTCTCGTCGCGTTATGACGTAGTTTGTATTATCTCTCTGCAATTTAGTTTCTCCTTGCTCTTACATAATCTTAGCCAGTGTGCTTCAACATTAGCTATTATTACTTATACGTAACTAAGAAACCATAGTAATTACGTAGAAACTCTTAAATGTAATAAAAGAGGCGCTACATGGGAAACAGAAATATGAAAGCGTATCGTGGCTGCGGTCATTTTGGGAAAAGTTACTAATTCGTTCAAAATCGCGGCATCCGTTAAAAATTCATTGACAAAATCCATGATATGGTAAAGCAAGATAAGAATTCGCGAGGTTGCTGAGATTGTAGGCATCTCAACTAAGCGAATGCTTAATATCCTGCAAGGAGAACTGCCTATGAAGAAACTGTGTGCGAGGTGGGTGCCGCAATTGCTCCCAGTCGACCAAGAGCGCAAACGGCAAAACATTTCAGTACAATTTCTGCCAAAGTTTAGTCGAAATCCGCAAGACTTCTTTTTGTACTGTTGATGGAACCTGGATCCATCAGTACATACCAGAGGCAAAACGACAGCCAAAACAATCGAGAAAAGCTAGTGAAACTGCACTGAAGAAGGTAAACACCATTTTGTTAGCTGTTTAGGTGATGACCACTGTTTTTTGGAATTCGCAAGGAATAATCCTCATAGATTACTTGGTGAAAGGTAGAACTGTAACAAGATCCAGTGCATTGTTGGACTATTTGAATCTTGCGTTGGCTGAAAACAAGGGCAAGGTAGGCAAGCAAAATACTGCTCTTTCACCAGAATAATGCACCCATCAGTGATAACAATGGTGAAAGTGCATGGACGCCTTTGAATTTGTTCTTCACCCCCCTATTCACCAGACCCAGTTACTTTTACCTGTTCGCTGACTTGAAACTTTGGCTTTCTGGGAAGAAATTTTCCTCACGTGACGAAGGGATAGCAGTTAACGAGAATTTTCTAGCTTTTAACAGAATCTATTTTTATGATGGGATGAGAAAGCTGGAGGGTCACTGGACCAAGTTTATATCCCTCAGAGGAGGCTTTGTCATGAAGTAAGGTGAATTGTTTACGAAACGAACTTTTTTTTTCTTGCTTTTTTACCAGACGTACCTAATTACCCTCGTAATGCAGACGGCTGTGTCTTGCTTGGCCAGTCTGGATGTGCAAGAGGTCACATCGCAACTATGAGGGGAGTATGAAATGTTTCCGATCGCAACATCAAGACCGCAGCACTTGTTAAAGAAAGTGGGAGAATTTGTTTGCGCAGGCGTAATGAGGCACTTACCAAAATTTCAGTCATTTTGGAAGTTGTTATTTGACAGTCGTTTTAGAGAGAGGATGTGAGAGTTTTTGTGAAAATGGACAAAATTGAGTATCGAACGGTCATTAGATTTCTGTTTTTGAAAGGCAATACGCCGACGCAGATTATACATGAGTTGGAGGCTGTATACGGAGACTCTGCACCGTCATTTACCACCGTGAAATTCTGGGCTGCTGAATTTAAACGTCGCCGTACCAGCCTGGATAACGATGAACATTGGGGACGATGCGCCACCCCTCTCTGTGTTTGCGGAGAGGAAGAAGACCCAAACCACATATTGCTGCGATGTCCTCGTAACACGTATCAGATAAACGTACTTCGTAATAATCTTCGGGCTCTTGGTCATCTGTTCCCAAGCAGCCCTCAAACCCTGTTAGCATGCAATGACACAGTAACGTATAAAATCCTGTGTGAGTTCCTCAACAGTGCCAACATCCAGATATAGCTCCTTATGCTGTTAATCCAATGACCTTGTTAATTAGAATGTCAGAGGAAGACAAGAGCACAAGTAACTGGCTATATTTCCATGTGCTACTCAGCATGATATGGAATGTTAAGTCTATAAATGTACGTCGCCACGTATTTCCTATATGAATGGATCTGAAGACTAACATATCTCTACGTGTGGCTATAATAGCCAAATATAGTTATTGTATACTGTTCTCATGTTCTGTCTACACGGTACTTTCAGATCTGCACGAATATTCAGTTATCTGTCCCCAGTTTTTGCAACAACTCTTTCAGGCCACGCAAAGTAACAGTTTATTGTTATTTCGGATACATAGTTATTAATATGGATTAAATCGGGAAGGTCCCAAATGTATATCAATGGTGATTTATCATTTATTATTGTGTTATCTATAGAAATTTGGTAGGACGCTACCTCTCTGTACGCTGTGTTACATTTTCGTCTTGTTAGTCGTTTCAGTATACTGTGCATGTTGAATTTGTTTCATGTTGAAATCTGTGCTTTGTTAAGCTTATGTAGCTTCGTACCATGGTATGACTTAAACTTACGTATAGTAAGAATTGTGAAAGCAAACTATTGTGTATCATTCCCATGTTGAGATGACTATATGGGCACGTTCCGAAGACCAATAAATTACAAAAAAAGTTCAGGACGGCCAAAACAGCAACCACTGACGATACTATTGCTCAAGTTCACAAAAGGTTGCTACAGAAAAAGGAAGAACTATTACAGGATCACAGTACGTGATGTAACTTGACAAGCTGAATGCGGAAACTAAGGAAACACGGTCACACATGCAGAAGAAAATAAATTTATTTCACCAAGACAATGAGCCGTCTCACACGTCAACAGTTGCCTTGGCGAAAATCCACGAATCGTGGTTGAACTGCTTGACCACCGTCCCTTACTCCTCAGGTCCAGCCCCAAGCAATTTTTTTGTTTTCCTGTTTTTTGTTCCATTGGCTAAAAATTGAATTTTCCAAAGAAAGACACTATTATTTGGAATGGTTAAAGAGACGGGAACATCACAGGGACAAATAAGTAGGCTTACAAGGGGATTGTGTTAAAAAAATAAATTTGAAGAAGTAATATCTTATTTCTTTGTTAGGTCGCAAAATTTTGAGACTACCCCTGTACAGTGAGGCCACTGTAAGGGCTACTGCATTAATCCTTGAGAATCTTTATTTTATTGTTTATTGTATTCGGCGAATTTTTATCTCTCCTACCTGCTGGCGTAACCTGATTTACTGTTCTCATTTACTGTGGATCTGGTAAGCAGGGGGTAACCTGTGTTGATATATTCTATTGTTTATAATCTGTTCACTAGTAATTGATTGCGTAGTATTACTTCAGGGTGACACCTTTTGGTGGGGTATATTTTGGGACATTGTATTCTGGGCTAAGATTTGATCATTGTTTGGCTTTCTTGTCGTCCTTTTACTGTTGCATTATTACTTTGCTTATGTTCATACACTCCTGGAAATGGAAAAAAGAACACATTGACACCGGTGTGTCAGACCCACCATACTTGCTCCGGACACTGCGAGAGAGCTGTACAAGCAATGATCACACGCACGGCACAGCGGACACACCAGGAACCGCGGTGTTGGCCGTCGAATGGCGCTAGCTGCGCAGCATTTGTGCACCGCCGCCGTCAGTGTCAGCCAATTTGCCGTGGCATACGGAGCTCCATCGCAGTCTTTAACACTGGTAGCATGCCGCGACAGCGTGGACGTGAACCGTATGTGCAGTTGACGGACTTTGAGCGAGGGCGTATAGTGGGCATGCGGGAGGCCGGGTGGACGTACCGCCGAATGGCTCAACACGCGGGGCGTGAGGTCTCCACAGTACATCGATGTTGTCGCCAGTGGTCGGCGGAAGGTGCACGTGCCCGTCGATCTGGGACCGGACCGCAGCGACGCACGGATGCACGCCAAGACCGTAGGATCCTACGCAGTGCCGTAGGGGACCGCACCGCCACTTCCCAGCAAATTAGGGACACTGTTGCTCCTGGGGTATCGGCGAGGACCATTCGCAACCGTCTCCATGAAGCTGGGCTACGGTCCCGCACACCGTTAGGCCGTCTTCCGCTCACGCCCCAACATCGTGCAGCCCGCCTCCAGTGGTGTCGCGACAGGCGTGAATGGAGGGACGAATGGAGACGTGTCGTCTTCAGCGATGAGAGTCGCTTCTGCCTTGGTGCCAGTGATGGTCGTATGCGTGTTTGGCGCCGTGCAGGTGAGCGCCACAATCAGGACTGCATACGACCGAGGCACACAGGGCCAACACCCGGCATCATAGTGTGGGGAGCGATCTCCTACACTGGCCGTACACCACTGGTGATCGTCGAGGGGACACTGAATAGTGCACGGTACATCCAAACCGTCATCGAACCCATCGTTCTACCATTCCTAGACCGGCAAGGGAACTTGCTGTTCCAACAGGACAATGCACGTCCGCATGTATCCCGTGCCACCCAACGTGCTCTAGAAGGTGTAAGTCAACTACCCTGGCCAGCAAGATCTCCGGATCTGTCCCCCATTGAGCATGTTTGGGACTGGATGAAGCGTCGTCTCACGCGGTCTGCACGTCCAGCACGAACGCTGGTCCAACTGAGGCGCCAGGTGGAAATGGCATGGCAAGCCGTTCCACAGGACTACATCCAGCATCTCTACGATCGTCTCCATGGGAGAATAGCAGCCTGCATTGCTGCGAAAGGTGGATATACACTGTACTAGTGCCGACATTGTGCATGCTCTGTTGCCTGTGTCTATGTGCCTGTGGTTCTGTCAGTGTGATCATGTGATGTATCTGACCCCAGGAATGTGTCAATAAAGTTTCCCCTTCCTGGGACAATGAATTCACGGTGTTCTTATTTCAATTTCCAGGAGTGTATTTTGAATGTGCTTGGATTTGCTGAATCTGACTCGTATTCAAAATTATTAAGGATTACATCCTCACAACCTCGAGCCACTTCATACTCCCACAATTTCCTGCGCCACACGTCAAAAAGTAAAACTATTCAAAGTGAACAAAGATCTAGGACCTGACTTAGTTTTTACTAGATTTCAAGTTTATTACCACGTGGGACTAGTGTCTCCTCTAAAAATTATTGTCGAGAATCTCTCGCGCAGAAAATTGGTTAGCGTGACTCTATGCAACCAGAGTGAAGAACGGATGTCCAGAATTAAACACAAATGTCGCGATCATCCGTTTGTTGCAAGATAGAAAAACGGTTGTTAAGATCAAATATTGTGTCACTATCGGAAACGAAACTTCTCTCAAAGAGTAAGATTGCGTTCAAAGAACAGCACATGTGTTACGGTCATTTATAAATACCATGATGAGTATCAGGGAACTGCCCAAAATTGCTTACACATTTGATGATTTCTCCGTGTCAGTAATGAGTCCTTAGTTCTTTGGGGTTAGCGAGTCTTCTGTCCACTCGCCCATGTGGCGTGAACTTCTTATTATTATTTTCATCTTATATTTTTCGAGGAGATAGTGAGGAACTATATAGAACCTCTTCCAGAAGTCGGGTACCAACGGATAACTGCAAAAGATTTACGATCGTTGGTTTGGTACACCGACCAGCCTGAGTTTGGTTTTCAGGCGGTTTTCAATGCTAGTTCAAGGAAATTATGGGATGGTTCTCTGTCTCATAAAATGCATATAGTATCAAAACACTTATGCTCGGAGGGGAGATCTATAGGGGTTACTGTGGAGAAGAAGGTCTTACCCGCGATCGCTATAAGAAACTTTGCAGATAATCAGTTTCGGTAAAACTAAGTTACCATCTTCAGATCTGTAATAAAATTACAAGACGTCCTATATGCTGCTATATAAGTAATGCAACATTAGCTCATAGAAGAACCAAAAAACAACATACCTTCATGAAGATTATTACAAACATCTTGTGCCAGCTACACACAAAATCCTCCCATTGAATCTCCAGGTACATAAAACATGAATGAGTGATGCGTTGACACGTCAAAATAAAAATTAGTGTGTACATAACAATTCGCCAAAACATCGTTCCCATAAGATAACACGTGATGCCATCAGGGAGCCACACGACTAATTATCAACAGCCAATACATTAGTCGAACTGACCACAAGCACAACAGGCGTCGCTGCAGTGCATAGATTTTTATCAGTAAAATCTCCCTCCTAGCATGACTCTGGTGAACGAAGTTGAAATTTGAAATACATCTGCCAAATCATAAAAAAAATACAGCGGGCACCGTACAACGGGATTAACGCTGGGAAAGGTAGAGATAGGACGAAGGGGTTTGGAACGTATAATGTGTTCGAATATTATTAATTACCTCGAAGGTAACGATTCATCGACAAATAGTCAGCACGGATTCGGAAAATATCGTTCTTGTGAGGCCCAACTAGCTCTTTATTCTCACGATGTAATGAGTGTTATCGACAGGGGATGTCAAATTGATTACATATCTTTCGCTTTTCAGAAGGCTTTTGAAACCGTCCCGCGCAATCGTCTTCAGATTAAATTGCATCCCTATAGAGGATCGCCTCAGTTGTGCGACTGTACTCATAATTTCCCGTCAGAAAGATCACAGTTCTCAGTAACTGACGAAAAGTCATCGAGTAAACCAGAATCAATATCTGGCGTCCTGCAAGGAAGTGTTATAGTTTCAAAATGGCTCAAATGGCTCTGAGCACTAAGAGACTTAACTTCTAAGGTCATCAGTCCCCTAGAACTTAGAACTACTTAAACCTAACTAACCTAAGGACTTCACACACATCCATGCCCGAGGCAGGATTCGAAACTGCGACCGTCGCGGTCGCGCGGTTCCAGACTGTAGCGCCTAGAAGCGCTCGGCCACATCGGTCGGCATTGTTATAGGCCCTCTGCTGTTCCTGATTTACGTAAACGACATAGGAGACAATTTGAGCAGCCCTCTTCGATTGTTTGCAGATGATGTCGTCATTTTTTGTCTTGTAAAGTCATTACATGATGAATTAGACAAGATATCCTTATGGTGTGAAAAGAGGAAGTTGAATCTAAATCAAGAGAAGTGTGAAGGCATAAATACAGCACTAAAAGAAATCAGATAAAATTCGTTTAAATGATAAATCACACAATCTAAAGGCTGCAAATTCAGCTAAGTACTTTGGGGTTACAATTACGAACAACTTAAACTGTAAAGATCACACAGATAATGTTGTGGTAAATCAAACCAAAGACTGCGATTTATTGGCAGAATACTTAGAAAACGCAACGGGTCTACTAAAGAGACTGCTTACACCACGCTCGTCCGCCCTCTTCTGGAGTACTGCTGTGCAGTGTGGGACCCTCGTTGATGGTACTGATGGAGGCCATTGGAAAAGTTCAAAGAAGGGCGTCTAGTTTTGTACTGTGCCGAAATAAGGGAGAGAGGGCTATGGATACGATACGTGAATTGGGGTGGCAAAGGCGTTTTCCGCTGCGGCAGGACCTTTTCATGACATTTCAATATCCAACTTTCTCCTCCTACGGCAAAAATATTTTGTTGGCGCCCACCTACATAGGGAGAAAAGATTAGCATGATAAAATAAGAAAAATCAAAGCTCGGACAGAGAAGTTTAAGTGTATATTTCTCGCGCACTCCTTTCGAGAGTGGAAAGATAGAGATATAGCTTGAAGGTGGTTCGATGAATCGTCTGCCAGGTGCGTAATTGTGAATTGCAGAGCACTCATGTGTTTTGTATACCCTCGTCGCCAGTTTTGTAAAGGCCTCGTCGCTACTGCTGTGGAGGCCCGGTTGCCACTGTTGTTACGGTAGGCCGAGTTTGAGAGTTGGTGAAACGGTCTCTGGTGCAGTACACCGCTTAGAGAATTCCTCCCTGCCACTAGTACACACATGTGCCCCAGGGTCAGGTAACAGGATAGGAAAACGAAGCTTCTACAATACTCAAACAAATTAGTAAAGAAGTGATACAAATGAGTTTACGTATCTTTGTGAATTGTTGAATGATTAACTCTGCAAAACTGCAAGTAATATAACTCAAAAAGGGCCTCAATGGCTAGGTGCAAATAATCGTAGGTACACGTCACAGTACTCAGAAAAACAATGCAATTTACAACAACTGTCTGTCCACTTCTAAGAGTTCACCAAACGACGTTCCCTGTCTAAGTCAGCCCTGGACGATGATCTATAAGTAAGTGTCTTCCGAACAGGCTTCTGTCCCGTCAGTGACGGACTGTATTCGACCGGAAATTGGCCGAGGCGAAGTCGATATGTTCATCCTCAGCGCCACACGTGGCGCTGGTGGAACTCGCGCAAGATGCGGGCCTCTACGGCTCAGTCACGTGCTCGCATCTTTGCGCCTGTGGTGCTTTTGCCTCGGCTGTGTGTTGTTCTGACGACACAGCAATGTAGGTGTAGATATAGAAGTAGACAGAAATCTGCTGATCACGGACTTTAAGCCACTATTACACCTCCTCTTGTCAGTCAACTAAGACTGATGAATATTTTTCCCACCACCAAGATTCAAACCGGCTACTTCTGAGTCGAGCATTATAACACTGGCGTGCATTAGTGACCTCTGCTACAGAAATGGTTTCCGTTGCTGATGATAAGTTTGGGGACTGTTTCCAATTGAGTGAAGTACAAAAAACTTTTACCTGTATAAAAAAATAATCTGTACACACAGTGTACAGTTACGAGCTCTCTATCGCCCAATAGTGCGATAGGTATTAATGAATTAAGTTCCTAAGCAAAAACAATGGTTATTTTCTGCAACTGCTAATGTCTTGAAGTTATGTCGGAAGCCACACTTCTGCGTGGCAGAGTTATCTCATTTGTGTACTGGATGATGGGCGGCGACCGACTGACATTGAAGTTTAGAAAATGACTACTGAACGCAATGTGGTTTCTGCGCGACATCTATTTAAATATGCGATTATGCTTTTACAAACTGGTTAAAAAATCAATAATAGGACAAAAGGCAGGGAGGACTGAATTATATATTAGGTTGAGACGTTATTTTATTTAAATATGGTATGGACGTCCCGAGATTGGTACAGATCATGGCTCTATTTCATGGTGCGAAAGTTTTTTCGAGCACTCGGATCTATATAGGGTGTTACAAAAAGGTACGGCCAAACTTTCAGGAAACATTCCTCACACACAAAGAAATATGTTATGTGGGCATGTGTTTGCAAACGCTTACTTTCCATGTTAGAGCTCATTTTATTAATTCTCTTCAAATCACATTAATCATGCAATGGAAACACACAGCAACAGAACGTACCAGCGTGACTTCAAACACTTTGTTACAGGAAATGTTCAAAATGTCATCCGTTAGCGAGGATACATGCATCCACCCTCCGTCGCATGGAATCCCTGATGCCCTGATGCAGCCCTGGAGAATGGCGTATTGTATCACAGACGTCCACAATACGAGCACGAAGAGTCTCTACATTTGGTACCAGGGATGTGTAGACAAGAGCTTTCAAATGCCCCCATAAATGAAAGTCAAGAGGGTTGAGGTCAGGAGAGCGTGGAGGCCATGGAATTGGTCCGCCTCTACCAATCCATCGGTCACCGAATCTGTTGTTGAGAAGCGTACGAACACTTCGACTGAAATGTGCAGGAGCTCCATCGTGCATGAACCACATGTTGTGTCGTACTTGTAAAGGCACATGTTCTAGCAGCACAGGTAGAGTATCCCGTATGAAATCATGATAACGTTCTCCACTGTGCGTAGGTGGAAGAACATGGGGCCCAATCAAGACATCACCAACAATGCCTGCCCAAATGTTCACAGAAAATCTGTGTTGATGACGTGATTGCACAATTGCGTGCGGATTCTCGTCAGTCCACACATGTTGATTGTGAAAATTTTCAATTTGATCACGTTGGAATGAAGCCTCATCCGTAAAGAGAATATTTGCACTGAAATGAGGATTGACACATTGTTGGATGAACCATTCGCAGAAGTGTACCCAAGGAGGCCAATCAGCTGCTGATAGTGCCTGCACACGCTGTACATGGTACGGAAACAACTGGTTCTCCCGTAGCACTCTCCATACAGTGACGTGGTCAACGTTACCTTGTACAGCACCAACTTCTCTGACGCTGACATTAGGGTTATCGTCAACTGCACGAAGAATTGCCTCGTCCATTGCAGGTGTCCTCGTCGTTCTAGGTCTTCGCCAGTCGCGAGTCATGGGCTAGAATGTTCACGTTCTCCCTAAGACGCCGATCAATTGCTTCGAACGTCTTCCTGTCGGGACACCTTCGCTCTGGAAACCTGTCTCGATACAAACGTACCGCGCCACGGCTATTGCCCCGTGCTAATCTATACATCAAATGGGCATCTGCCAACTCCGCATTTGTAAACATTGCACTGAATGCAAAACCACGGTCGTGATGAACACTAACCTGTTGATGCTACGTACCGATGTGCTTGATGTTAGTACTGTAGGATTGAGTCGCATGTGAACACAAGCACCGAAGTCAACATTACCTTCCTTCAATTGGGCCAACTGGCGGTGAATCGAGGAAGTACAGTACATACTGACGAAACTAAAATGAGCTCTAACATGGAAATTAAGCGTTTCCGGACACATGTCCACATAACATCTTTTCTTTATTTGTGTATGAGGAATGTTTCCTGAAAGTTTGGCCGTACCTTTTTGTAACACCCTGTATAAGTACGGAAAGAACTACATCTGAAACGTTCCTTTCGTCCTTTCTTCTTCGGAGCTTCCATGGCGTCGTGCCAAAACACACTCGCACTCGCAACCAGGATGCACACAGTCTTGGCGATGTGTTAAGGAGATTTAATTGCAGACGTTCATCTCGGATCAGGAATAATTCGCTGTTCTGCTGCTCTAGAATAAAAATGCGTGGTCCAGTCACATTAATGTGACCACCACATTATCTCATCCGCAAAAGGGCAGTGATCATTCGCTTTCGGGCCAAGAGTGGAAGCAATTCTGAAATGGCTAGGTTTGTAAACTGTTTGCTTGCGGCGCGGTGCATGGCAAAATGGCGCTGTGAAAAACCGGCGCTGAGGCAACTAAGGTGCAACACGGGCCATACATGGCAAAGGTGAACGACGGCTGCAGATATGTGGAAGGGCGAATACAAGTACAATAGTTGGCCAACTGACCGCGCCGATGAACCAAGGGGCTAGCAACAGCGTCTCCTCAATGACCGTGCAGCAAAAGTTTGCTGGATATGGGCCAACAAAGCAGGCGCCTGGTTCATACACCCATGTTGACTGCTGTTCCTCGACGACGAAGGTTCGAATTTGCATGTCGGCGCAGGAACTGAACGGCCAGCGAGTGGCGACGGGTGACCTTTCCAGATGAGTGACTTATACTCCGATGGCGTGTACGGCGTGAAACGTCTGGAAGCAAACACCATGGAGGAATCTTCTCATTTCATTCTCTGGGTGATGTCGCCATTCTGGAGGGCACAATGGATCAACACAAGCACGCATCTATCCTTGGGAACAATGCCCGCCCATACATGCAGTTTGTTTTTCGTCTGTGCGATAGCATCTACCAGCAGAACAACGCAAAGTATCACACAGCTCGCAGTGTTTATGCGTGGGTCGAAGAGCAGCAGGATGAATTTGACGTGCTCCACTGCCCAGCAGACTCCTCGAATTTAAACCCAATCTGTCGGACCATCTCGATCGTGCTGTTTGCGCTGTGGATCCTCAACCGAGAAACCTAGCTCAGCTTTCCACGGCACTGGTGTCAGCAAAGCTCCACGTCCATGTCGCTACCATCCAGAATCTCATGCACTCTCTTCCTGCACGTCTCCTTTCAGCAAAAGGTGGGTTATTCATGCTTTCGAAAAATGTTCAAATGTGTGTGAAATATTATGGGACTTAACTGCTAAGGTCATCAGTCCGTAAGCTTACACACTACTTAACCTAAATTATCCTAAGGACAAACACACCCACCCATGCCCGAGGGAGGACTCGAACCTCCGCCGGGACCAGCCGCACAGTCCATGACTATTCATGCTTTTGACAGTTGGTTTTTTTACGTTGCTGAGCAACAGTCATACAATATTTTTTAAAGCAACACATCACCATTTGACGGTTCTATTGTTTATTTAAGTACATTTTCAAGTATTTGATTTCATGTATTTAACATGTATTGCAGAACATTTGACGTGTTATGAAACTCAAAGTTGGCCATAAATTAAGAAAAATATTGGTTCCCCACGAAATGTCAGAAATAAAATCACCATTTGTAACTATAACTATAACGTGCTATCACGATTACTTACTGACGTGTTAGAAGATGGTGATTTTATATCTGGCATTTCGTGGGGAGCCAATATTTTTCTTAATTTATGGCCAACTTTGAGCTTGACAATATTTTAAGTGCCCTGCAATATATGTTAAAGACATAAAATCAAATACTTGAAAATGGCATAGAAGGTCGAAATGTGGGTTGTATTTAAATAAACAATGTAACAGTCAAATGGCGATGTGGTCCTTTAAAAAAATTACTGCGAGTTCACAGTGTGTATAAGGGTCACCACTCTCTCTTTGACCCTCGAGACAGGGTTAAACTTCACTGGTCAGAAGTCCAAAAGCCCTGTAGCCATCTGACTACTTCCAGAAAGATTCTGATGTCCACCACTGAATTCGAATATGTCCACCTTCAATAGTTCAGTTCACCTCCTTCAGCTGCTATTAGAAACTGCCGTTGATAATTACCGTAACAGCTAAGTAAGTTCATAGTTCAAATTCAGTAGGGAAAAGGACACAAAAACACCAAGCTCAAATTTGCACAGAAATACCATATTTATTGGTATTACTTAATCCCAGCCAAGCCCATGGCTTTTATTTAACAACGCCTCCATATAGCCTAAGGGTTAACTGTCTGCTCTAAGGTCCTCTTCTGCCGAACAAGTCCGTATTCACTAATTCTCAATACTCACCAGTGTGGCCGGATACTGTTCCACGCGACTGATATAGCGAACGGCGCTAGCACCTACAGTCATCTAGCAAACGGCATGTTAGTCATTTTAAGAGTCAAACATTCTATAAGTCGACAATTCTAAATAAAGACAACTTCTTAGATGCCGTAGATGATAAAACGATTATGTGAAGGTTATGAAATGTGTTCAGTAAAGTACACGAACAAGAAATCTTTGATTACGTTTTTGAAGTGAAAAAGTGATTGTACGGATTTACAGTGATGTACCAACATTAGTATTCCAATTGGCAAAGAGGAATTAAACTACGGCATTGTTTTAACAAAGAGTCGGAGATGGCAGGCAAAGACAGCACTACATTATTGGCCTTAGGGAACCTACCTCGATGGCTAGAAGGCACACTTTAACAAAGTCAACGTAGAAAGTGATTTGATAATATTAAAACAGCAAAAAACGATTTCATCCTCCTCATCACATTTATAATGTGAGTGAAACCGTTGACAGTACGGTCCAAGAACAGCGAAGTGTTTTGACTTAAGGGAAGGGGCTGGCGTTACTTCAGCCGAAAGAGGGTTGTCGTCCACTTTCAGAATACGTATGCCCGTACCTGCCACTTTACCTCTTTAAGCTGGGAAAGGCGGCCACTATGGAAGGCTGCAGAAAAAAAGCGTATAAATACATGTAGTGCACAACTGCAGTATTGGTCACTAAATGCAACGTCACTAGCTGATAAACCAATGACTTTATTTGACGCTTTTCGGGTAGAACCCATTTCACCGTGACAGCTTTGTTTATTACGTACTGTCTTTATACATGTGATAAACAAAATGTTGATGACAATCTGAGGATGGATTATACCCGAAACGCGTCAAATAAACTCACTTGTGAATCAGCTGGTGGCTTCTTATGTAGTGGCCAAGAAGTGTAGTACTTCTAATGATCTGCAATATGATCGCTTTCTTGCTGCATGACTTCATGTCGCAATTACAAGAAAAGAATATGGGCCCTACTCATTACACAGGGTGTTATGGATATAAATGCAGATATTGTAATCATTGGTACCTTAATATGATCCCACTTCACTGCCTCAATTTTCTTTTCTCTGCATCTTACGACAAACGTATCGCATAATTTGCAACCTGATGTTTTCTGCACAGCCGTAACTGTGGACTATGCCTGTCTGTATAGACTAACCGTTTTGCGTCCACGCATACGCATTTCAACACTTAAACTGCTGCTCAGAGGAAAATAAGCATTAATGGCTAGCTCTTGCCACATGTACTGGAGGTACTAACCAACCTAAAAACATACTACTCCTAATAGCTATAATTAGAAGTCTGCAAATGAAGTAAATACTGATGTAATGTTGTTCAGCACACTGTCCTCAGTCACCAATAAAAATATCTGCATTTATACCTTTAACACCCTATATATTTTTTCACTTATAGATATTTTGTATTATACCTTATGACATGTAGATTCAAAATAAGGACAATCTTCCATCAATAAATTTGGTTTGGTGAACATTAAATTTCCCTTAGAATGGCCACTTGACCCCACCTTGCGCTACCGAACAGTAAAGTTTTGAAAATTACAACTCATGTAAGAATTTGCAGATTTCATGCATTCAGGGTACATGCTTTATGCACGTAAGAGAAAAAAGAAAATAAATTATTATTGTAGGAGAGAAATCATAGCAATTGCAGCTACGCCACCTTATTACGCTTCAAATTGTCGGCGGTATCGGATACGGCTGCTCTCAGCAACTCGCAGGAGGCCAGACGTCACGCGGCATATCTCGGTGCCCTCGAGGAAGACGGACCCTGCAACTACATAGTGACGTCACACTAGTTGCCTTGCCCGACATACATCTTGAACACTCGGCTCCATTCCATAACCACAAGAAATCAGTACATCAATCAAAAGGGACCCACTAAAGGTCTTAACTTTGTCGTGTACTATCGAGGCCTTGCTTGTATTTAAATGTGCAGTTAGAAATTATTAAACTGGTCTGAAATACACTCACGTTCAGAAAAAACAGCATGACTAGTGATAGGACAGTGATATTGACAGCCCGCATCTCGTGGTCGTGCGGTAGCGTTCTCGCTTCCCACGCCCGGGTTCCCGGGTTCGATTCCCGGCGGGGTCAGGGATTTTCTCTGCCTCGTGATGGCTGGGTGTTGTGTGCTGTACTTAGGTTAGTTAGGTTTAAGTAGTTCTAAGTTCTAGTGGACTTATGACCATAGATGTTGAGTCCCATAGTGCTCAGAGCCATTTGAACCATTTGATATTGACAGGACATGCACATTAGTATGCTCTCCAAAAATGATTAGCATTTGAACCGTGTCATTCTGCGGGTTCAAAGTCAACATCGAAGTTGTGGTACAACATCACCTACTGGTAAAATGTGCGTGCAGCTTTCGTTGTCGCTATAAACAGAAGCTAATGCATCAGTATGACTTGAGCGGACGTGCAGGATACCTCACAGTCGTATGTGCGAACCGTACCATCAAATCAGTGAGTTTAAAAGAGGGCGCATTATTGGCATGAGAGAATGTGATGCATCCAACCAGGAAATAGCTGCTCATGTGGAACTAAGTGTTTCGTGAGTGCAACAGGTATGTGCAGAATGGGTCATGGAAGGCCATAGGACATCTCCTAAGAAGGTCGACACCTCATCTGAATGGCATTGCAGGACAGATCTGCAACCTCCTCGGCTCTGAGGCAACAGTGGAACAGTGGAACACGTCGTACACTACCAGGGGTGACAGTCCGTAGCCATTTATTACGACATGGGTTACGTGCACATTGTCCACTTCTCACCCTATCTTTAACGGATGTGCAGAAACATGCTAAACGGCGATGGTGTATGGAAAGAAGTCACTGACAAGGGAACCTCCCCATCGCACCCCCCTCAGATTTAGTTATAAGTTGGCAGAGTGGATAGGCCTTGAAAAACTGAACACAGATCAATCGAGAAAACAGGAAGAAGTTGTGTGGAACTATGAAAAAAATTAGTAAAATATACGAACTGAGCAGTCCACGTGCCATATGCAACTTCAAGGGCAATGTGCTGTCAGGAGCGCCGTGGTCCTGTGGTTAGCGTGAGCAGCTGTGGAGTGATGGGGCCTTGGTTCAAATCTTCCCTCCACTGAAAATTTTAATTTTTTGTTTTCAGACAATTATTATCTGTCCGTCTGTCCGTCCGATGCGATCACTTTTTTGGGAGTGATAATCACATCCACAAGAAAACCTAAATCGGGCAAGGTAGAAGAATCTTTTTACCCATTCGCCAAGTGTACAAGTTAGGTGGGTCGACAACATATTACTGTCATGTGACGCACATGCTGTCAACAGTATCGCATAGAATATATCAGACGTGTTTTCCTGTGGAGGAATCGGTTGACCAATGACCTTGCGATGAAATGTTTTCTGTTCCCATTGGAGAGGCACGTCCTTTCGTCTACTAATCGCACGGTTTTGCGGTGCGGCCCCAAAACACAAAGACTAAACTTATTACAGTGAACAGAGACGTGAATGAATGAGCGGACAGATCATAACTTTGCTAAAATAAATAAAGTGAAATATTTGCTCGGGGAAGGACTTGAACCATGGACCTCTCATTCTGCAGCTGCTCACGCTAACCACAGGACCAAGCCACTCTTGACTACACAGTACCCTAGAAGTTGCATATGTTGCACGTGGACTACTCAGTTCGTATATTTTGCTAATTTTTTTCATAGTTCCACACAACTTCTTCCTGTTTCCTCGATTGATCTGTGTTAAGTTTTTCAAGGCCTATCCACTGTTCCAACTTATAGCTAAATCTGAGGGGGGTGCGATGGGGAGGTTCCCTTGTGAGAACAGGAATGGTATCAGATAGTGTTTTTGGACGATCCAGCTTCTGTTTGTTTGAAAATGGTGGCCGCATTCTGGTTCGCTGCAAACACGGGGAGCCAGCCACTGTGGCCAAGCGGTTCTAGGCGCTTCAGTCCGGAATCGTGCTGCTGGTACGGTCGCAAGTTTGGATCCTGCCTCAGGCATGGATGTGTGTGATGTCCTTAGGTTATTTAGGTTTAAGTAGTTCTAAGTCTAGCCGACTGATGACTTCAGATGTTTAGTCCCATAGTCGTTAGTCATTTGAACCATTTAAAACACGGGAATATGCATCATAGTGACTGCATTCACACAAGACACACAGCGTCAACTCAAGGCCTTTATGGTGCGGGGTGCAATTGGGACAACCACAGATCACAGCTAGTGCATGTCAAGGTACTGTGACCAGTGTAACCTACGTGAATGAAATCCTGCGACCCCCTAGCCACACCTTGTGGGCACAATACCCCAGTCGCCATTTTTCAATGGAACAATGCATGACCACATGTTGCTGAACGAACAAATGCCTTCTTGGTGTCACAGGATGTCAGCGTTTTTCCCTGGCCTGCCAGATCAGCAGTCTCGTCGCCAATCGAAAATGAGTGGGATACGGTGAAACGATTGGTGCAGCAATATGACCCAATGCAACCACGGCAGATGAAATTTGGCAACAGGTGGATGAGGCGTGGATGGGTATGCCACAGGACGCCAGTCACGCCTTTAAGCGTCGATGCCATCACGCATGGAACAATTTACCAGGGCGCGTGGAGGACCTCGTACCTTCTAGGCAACAGGACACATGCTAAACCGAGGTGACGTAAATGATACACATTTCCGCAGAAGATACTAATCTACGCGCCCCGTGAACTGAACGTCCTATCTCTAGTCGTTCAAGTTGTTCGTTTTTTTCTGAACTTAAATGTAGTAACTTGCTCCCTGCCGGAGAGTCACGCGCTGTGACGCACGCCACAGGGTCCGCATATCTCATGGGCCCCGGCACATCTGCAATCATGAGGCTGTGTCTGGCCCTCGGCTGCGCCTGCGCAAGGTGAGCGAGCCCCCTCGGTAACGGGACGACGGGTAGCGTGCAGCCCGCGGCACGTGCCGCGTGGCATTTTGCCGCCCCGGGCCGAGGAAGCGCCGGGTCGGGTCACGGCGACCAGTACCCCCGCCCCCCTCCTTCACAGCACTCTCTCCGCGTCTGAAAGTCAAGGCCGTGCGCAGACGGCGTGGGCGGCGAGCATTCCTGCCCGCTTGGAGTGGACAAGGCACCCGCGCCCCTCTGTTTCGTCACGCCTCTAGCGCCCTGTAAGACAGGACCGGCTTAACGCTAATGGGAGCAGACCGGAAAAATGAAAACATCTGATCACTTAATCTTTGACGTCTCTAATCGCCATTAGATGCCTTACGCAATGAAGACAGCCACCTGACGTTAAGCCACTTTCACATAAACAACTACAGCGATGCCACAGCTTTTGACATACAGTAGCGGTGATGGAAGCTACACTTCGCACAGGGTGCCACAAATTCTAGGTTTTGACACAGTTGTCAATACTGTGCCATCTAAGAATGTCGTAGTACAGGATAAGAAGTTAGAGCTTAGGCAACAGTTAAACGGAAGGGAAAGGAAACTCAACGGATTTCATGCGAAAATAAAATGATCTCGCTGTGATTGAAAAATTGTTTTTACTAGGGTCTGGAAGACAGTCTGCTCCTTCCCTGTGGAAAAAACCCTTTTTTGGATCACTGTGAATTTTTCTGCGACAGTGTCGCAACTCATGATAAGACACTTACAAAAGTAATAACATTTGAAGACGAAAATGCTGTCTGGTGTGTGGATCAAACTAACATTTGGCTTGCAAGTATCGTCTGTAGACGCACCACTCATGCCAGAAGTTAGAATTTTAATTTTGATGATCTCATTTTCTCAGGAACAAGTAGGCGTATCAAGTTGAAGTTTGTCTATAGTCATTTGAGACTATAATAAGCGTTAGCTTCTAAGTCAATGTAATTAAAAGGTACGGGCATTTATGTCACATATTTTGATATCACAAACTCACTCATCGAAACCTGTTTATCTATAATAATGAAATTTGACAAGAAGTAGGATTTCACGCTTCGTAATTACATCACGCGAAAAAAATATTTCTTTTGCCGTTTGTTATCCAGTATCAAACTCTAAAATAATCATTAGGTCTACATTCAGGCTGACTGGGTCGCAATGGTAAAAGTCAAATATAAGGCAAAGAATGACTTTACTCCCATATGACACGTTGCAGCCTGAATGGAGAACTACTGATTACTACACACTGAAGAGCCAAAGAAACTGGTACGCCTGCCTAATATCGTGTACGGCTCCCGCGAGGAGCATGCAGAAATGCCGCAGCACGACATGGCATGGACTCGGCTAATGTCTGAAGCAGTGCTGGAGGGAATTGATACTATGTATCCTGCAGGGCTGTCCATAAATCCATAAGAGTACGAGGGGGTGGAGATCTCTTCTGAGCAGCACGTTGCAAGGCATCCCAGATATGGTCAATAGTGTTCACCACTGGGGAGTTTGGTGGCCAGGGGAAGTATTCACACTCAGAAGAGTTTTCCTGGGGCCACCCTGTAGCAATTCTGGACGTGTGGGGATGTCGCATTGTCCTGTTGGAATTGCCCAAGTTCGTCGGAATGCACAATGGACATGAATGGATGCAGGTGATACTTAACGTACGTTTCATCTGTCAGAGTCGTATCTAGACGTATCAGGTATCCCATATCGCTCCAACTGCACACGTCCCACACCATTACAGAGCCTCCACCAGATTGAACAGTCCCTGCTGACATGCAGGGTCCACGGATTTATGAGGTTGTCCCCACAACCGCATGTTTCTAGTCATCAACAGTCCAGTGTCGGTGTTGACGCGCCCAGACGAAACGTAAAGCTTTGTATCGTGTAGTCATCAAAGGTACAATTCTGAGCCTTCGGCTCCGAAAGCCCGTATTGATGATTTTTCGTTGAATGGTTCGAACGCTGACAGTTATTGACTGCTCAGCATTGAAATTTGCAACAATTTGCGGAAGGGTTGCACTTTTGTCTCGCTGAACGATTCTCTTCAGTCGTCATTGGTCCCGTTCTTGCAGTATCTTTTTCCAGCCGCAGCAATGTCGGAGATTTGACGTTTTACCGGATTCCTGACACTCACGGTATACTCGTGAAATGGTCGTACAGGAAAATCCACACTTCATCGCTACCTCGTAGATGCTGCGTCCCATCTCTCGTGCGCCCACTATAACACCACGCTCAAACTCACTTAAATCTTAATAACCCGCCATTGTAACAGCAGTAACCGATGTAACAAATGTGCCAGATACTTGTTGTCTTATATAGGCGGTGCCGACCGCAGCGCCGTATTCAGCCTGTTCACATATCTCTGTATTTGGATACGCTTGCCTGTACCATTTTATTTGGCACTTCAGCGTATTAATGGTCGCCGGCTTCCTGCATGACTTTGCCATATTTATATTATTGAAATGAAAACATTATCGCAAATCTTGGAATCCCTGGGACCGATATGTTGCAGTATCAGTCACGATAACGCAAAAAAATGGTCGGGATTTCCGGTTTCCGGAATTTTTGAACTGTTTACACAGGGTGTTACAAAAAGGTACGGCCAAACTTTCAGGAAACATTCCTCACAGCCAAATAAAGAAAACATGTGGACATGTGTCCGGAAACGGTTAATTTCCATGGTAGAGCTCATTTTAGTTTCGTCAGTATGTACTGTACTTCCTCGATTCACCGCCAGTTGGCCCAATTGAAGGAAGGTAATGTTGACGTCGGTGCTTGTGTTGACATGCGACTCATCGCTCTACAGTACTAGCATCAAGCACATCAGTACGTAGCATCAACAGGTTAGTGTTCATCACGAACGTGGTTTTGCAGTCAGTGCAATGTTTACAAATGCGGAACTGGCAGATGCCCATTTGATGTATGGATTAGCACGGGGCAATAGCCGTGGCGCGGTACGTTTGTATCGAGACAGGTTTCCAGAACGAAGGTGTCCCGACAGGAAGACGTTCGAAGCAATTGATCGGCGTCTTAGGGAGCACGGAACATTCCAGCCTACGACTCGCGACGGGGGAAGACCTATAACGACGAGGACACCTGTAATGGACGAGGCAATTCTTCGTGAAGTTGACGATAACCCTAATGCCAGCGTCAGAGAAGTTCCTGCTGTACAAGGTAACGTTGACCACGTCACTGTATGGAGAGTGCTACGGGAGAACCAGTTGTTTCCGTACTATGTACAGCGTGTGCAGGCACTATCAGCAGCTGATTGGCCTCCACGAGTACACTTCTGCGAATGGTTCATCCAACAATGTGTCAATCCTCATTTCAGTGCAAATGTTCTCTTTACGGATGAGGCTTCATTCCAACGCAATCAAATTGTAAATTTTCACAATCAACATGTGTGGGCTGACGAGAATCCGCACGCAATTATGCAATCACGTCATCAACACAGATTTTCTGTGAACGTTTGGGCAGGCATTGTTGGTGATGTCTTGATTGGGCCCCATGTTCTTCCACCTACGCTCAGTGGAGCACGTTATCATTATTTCATACGGGATACTTTACCTGTGCTGCTGGAACACGTGCCTTTACAAGTACGACACAACATGTGGTTCATGCACGATGGAGCTCCTGCACATTTCAGTCGAAGTGTTCGTACGCTTCTCAACAACAGATTCGGTGACCGATGGATTGGTAGAGGCGGACCAATTCCATGGCCTCCACGCTCTCCTGACCTCAACCCTCTCGACTTTCATTTATGGGGGCATTTGAAAGCTCTTGTCTACGTAACCCCGGTACCAAATATAGAGACTCTTTGAAGTGTTGGCAGAAGAGCCAACACCGTGTTGCTAGAGGAGGCCGAAATGCACGCTTTTAAGCTCACGCAGATTGGCGTGAGGTCTGGAACTTTACAAGGAAATGTGAACTTAGAAAAACGGACGCAGTTGCTGTAATACGTAACTTTAATCCATAAGTGGTGTACATCGGACTGACGGTACAGGCATCACAAGTTATATATCTATTGATAATGGCGCCTTGGTAGGTCGTAGCAAATGACGTAGCTGAAGGCTATGCTAACTATCGTCTCGGCAAATGAGAGCGTATTTGTCAGTGAGGCATCGCTAGCAAAGTCGGCTGTACAACTGGGACGAGTGCCAGAACGTCTCTCTAGACCTGCCGTGTGGCAGCGTTCGGTCTGCAATCACTGACAGTGGCGACACGCGGGTCCGACGTACACTAACGGACCGCGGCCGATTTAAAGGCTACCACCTAGCAAGTGTGGTGTCTGGCGGTGACACCACACTCTTCGTGCTCGTATTGTGAGCGGCTGTGATACAATACGCCATTCTCCAGGGCTGCATCAGCGCATCAGGGATTCCATGCGACGGAGGGTGGATGCATGTATCCTCGCTAACGGAGGACATTTTGAACATTTCCTTTAACAAAGTGTTTGAAGTCACGCTGGTACGTTCTGTTGCTGTGAATTTCCATTCCATTATTAATGTGATTTGAAGAGATGTAATAAAATGAGCTCTAACATGGAACGTAAGCGTTTCCGGACACATGTCCACATAACAAATTTTCTTTCTTTGTGTATGAGGGATGTTTCCTGAAAGTTTGGCCGTACCTTTTTGTAACACCCTGTATACATAATTTTATATGGAGCCATCAGTGCACCACTCCTGCTCCCGCCTGGCCAGTTTAGTTGTCTTGGAGTGGACATACATGTATACATATTGCAGGTAGATCCAGTTTTATAATATGTATGGATTCATTCAAAAACCTCTACAGATTTTGGGGTACATCATTTGTCTATAAATATTGTACGTAAAGTTTAGCACAAGGACACACACACACACACTTCTACAAAAAATTAAACAGTAATGTCAGGTCGTCTTCGTATCGTTCCGGAAACTCAGAGATTATTCCTACCGATCACTTTTACCTGTAAATACAGTAAGAAAATGAAGGCACACTGAAATCGAAAGTATCGTAGCAGATAATGCCACGAAAAGTGGGTCAAAATGCCGGTATTTTGAAATACAGCCATCAGGGAGCAGTCACTAATGTAAGTAGGCTGTTTAGGTTTTTTTATTGGTAACTCCACCTCTGTATGAAAATCACTGGCTGTGCTGTGTGCAGTCTGTGGCTGCTTTGCATTGTTGTAATACTCGCCATTGTAGTGTTGGGCAGCGGCAGCTGGATGTGAACAGCGCGTAGCGTTGCGCAGTTGGAGGTGAGCTGCCAGCAGTGGTGGATGTGGGGAGAGAGATGGCGGAGTTTTGAAATTTGTCATGAACTGCTATATTTATATATGATGATATCAAGGTAAATACATTGTTTGTTCTCTATTAATATCTTTCATTTGCTAACTATCCCTATCAGTAGTTAGTGCCTTCCATAGTTTGAATCTTTTATTTAGCTGGCAGTAGTGGCGCTCGCTGTATTGCAGTAGCTTGAGCAGCGAAGATTTTTGTGAGGTAAGTGATTTGTGAAAGGTATAGTTTAATGTTAGTCAGGGCCATTCTTTTGTAGGGAATTTTGAAAGTCAGATTGCGTTGCGCTAACAAAATATTGTGTGTCAGTTTAAGCATAGTCATGTATAATTGTTCAAAGGGGAAGTTTCATATGTCGACCCTTAGCCGAGGATACCTCACTGGAATCTTCTGATTTTTTCTTGTAGTTTGTGCAATTAGTGTAGATTTTGTTTATTGCTACTGCGTAATTGTAGAGAGAATCTCCTTGGTAGTTGTGGTTTTTCATTGTTGTACAGTAAAACAGTTGTGGCATGCATGTAGATTTGCACCAAGTATTTCGCAGCTGCAATTAACTAGATATTATTTTCAGTGCTATGTTAATGTGTTCTCTTATTTTTGATCTTCAAATTGTGTTTTTCTGTGTTGTCGTGTGAAATACTGTGACAATAATGGCGTGTGAAAAGCGTAATACTAGGCTCCAAAGTAAACTGAGAAATGACAGTGAAAATGAAAGCAGTGTGTTAGCGCCACCGAGTAGTGAATTAACTGATGTTCAAAGTAGTAATTTGGTAATTGTGCATAGGGAAATGGAGCGGGCTGCAAACAATGGTGTAGACAGTGAAACAGGTAGTGAACAGGGAAGCATTATCGATCGATCGGTCGGCAACACCTCGCCTCAGGAATCCGAAATGACAGGACACAATTTCGCAAATACTGTAGATTCAGGTTTTGGGTCATCACCGTTTTCTCAAATAAGTCAAGACACATTTTCTGCTTGTCAAAATGTGAATGTTGCCGGTGCAAATGCACTGCCGAAAAGCGTAGAGAAACAGATTCCAGACACTAATACATTATTATTGCAATTAATGCAACAAATGGAACAAAATCAGAGACAAATGGGACAAAATCTTAAAAAGTTAGACACAGTGGAACAAAATCTTAAAAAGTTAGACACAGTGGAACAACACCAGAGACAAACACAGCAACAGTTAGACGCAATGGGACAAAATCTTCAAAAGTTAGACACCACACTTGAACAAACACGTGAAGATTTAACTAGTGAGTTACATAACATTGAATCGAAATGTCAAAAAGTCTGTAATGACGTAAAAACACAAATTTGTGAGCATTTTCAACCTATTTTTTCGCGGCATGAAAATGCATTACAGAATCACGAAGCAGCCATAAAAGAACTGCAAACCATTGTTCATGAAAATCATGAGACCTTGTGGGCTAAAACTGACTCAGTTGCATCTACCGATTTGGTTACGCAACTTGCAAAAACTCAGGAAAACTTAAAGGACACAGTAGATTCGATTTCAACACAAATGGACACTCTGAAACTTGGTTCAGAAAAACACACTGAGGAAATGTGTTCACTATCGGAGAAAGTAGCTGAACTTTCGGATCAGGTCACTAACTTATCTACAAAGATAGATAATGATCTGAATGACACAAGACCTGTAGCCTTCACTGACACAGAAGAGTATGAACAAATTAGAAAATTCAAACAGAATCAAAATCAAATCAATACACAGTACAAAAGAGAAATCCGGGAAGTACAAGATCAGCTGACACAGGTAATACAAGAATTACGTATTTCAGAGGATACTCGCGCCCCAATAGGGGAAGAGGGACACAGAAATACGGAACAGCCACAAAATAATAACACAGGGCATTTCGGAAGTTATGAAAGAAATTGGCAATGTGCACCGAATTTTGAGATGGAACGGCCGACACGACCTAACAATGACCGATATGCGACTCGGCGACATGATGATTTTGACTATAAGCTGTTCATGACTACACGTAAATTCAAAACATTTAAGAATTCTGGCAACGACATTCATCCACAAGCATGGCTCCATCAATTCTCGCATTGTTTTCCTCCCAACTGGTCGTTAGAACACAGATTAGAATTTACGTGTGGCTACTTGGAGAATGAACCAGCTGTAAGAATGCGATCGGTCATTCACGATTGCCACAGTGAAGGAGAATTTTACCACGCCTTCCTCTCAGCATATTGGTCTCAAGCCACACAAGACCGAGTAAAACATGGCATCATAATGATGAAACATTTCGAACAATCTGAATTCTCCAGTCTTGTGAAATATTTTGAAGACATGTTGCATAAGAATCAGTATCTTTCAAACCCATACAGCTCCTCAGAACTCATCCGCATTTGCTTAATCAAACTGCCTGAACATTTACGACATATTATTTTGGCAGGACGTTGCGAAGACGACATTGAAGCATTTCAGGGACTGTTACAAGAATTAGAAATTGACACAGACAGTCGCGGGATGCGAAAACAGGAAAACAATCACTACAGGTCACATCCGTCACAATTCCGTGACGACAGAAACAATAACTGGACACGACAAGTCTATTCTTACAACGCAAATCGTGACCTAAACAGACACCACCCATATGACAACCACTGGCAGAGTAATAATAGTTACAGAGAAAGATCGCATTTCCGTAGTAGTGACTATCACAGAGACAATCAGAGAAACAGACAATTTGGGAACCAAAATAATTATTATCATGGGAAACAGAATAACTTTAGATGCAATGGTCCAGCGCGCAGTTACGATTCAGGGAGAAATTCTCCACCACATGACCGACAAACAAGAAACTATATAAACTACCGACAAAACGACAGACGTGAATTTCATCAGAACTGGCGGGATTCTAACAGAGCTGGGCCCTCTCGGCAAGGCGAATTTGTAGAAGTTAGGTCTCCAAATCCCAATAACGGCGCGCGCCAACAAAGAGACAGACAATGACTCGCACAGCAGGCAGCCGCGTGCGCCCGCTGGCTCCGAGAAAAATAACATAACACGTTAGCCTTGAGAAAAATTTTAGCATTCTTTACCGATGTATACATGATAATTGCTTTGAAGTTGAAACTTTGTGCACTAGGAAGAGTAAAGCTTTACACCACATTTCACATGTAAAACCGTTTATTGAAAGATAATCTGCTTTTTAACTTTGTCATTGCCATAAAACTTTTCACTTTACATTGCTAGTATGCTTTGTCAGACTTAAGAAACTGTTAACATGCAACAATGTTTGAAGTTCACTATCCAGTCTAGAACCTAGGGAACATATTTAGACAGTAATTACCACTGCATTGTTATTGTGAACAGACGACACAGTGTTATTGTGTGTGTGCATTCTTGCTTGTTAGTTGCACGATTACGTAACGACTATAAGGCTCACATACTTAGAACATATACTGGCACTGCTAATGAGATTTTCATGCAACATTTTGGTGTACTTGAAAATACATTCTGAATTAAAGTACTTTCTGGGAGATACCAGATGACTTAGCACTTGGTTTCTTTGACAGCTACATAATTATATCACGACGCTACTAATGTGTGACACAATTTACATTGTTGCTTTTGTGCTGTATCTGCTTTATATCTGCACAGTTTTTCTGAATTCTTCTGGAAAGTAAAACATGTTTTAGTAGTAACTTTCGTGGTATAGCTACAATGAGACAGCCTTTTCCGTAGTACAACAATACGTTACAGCACAGTACTTTCTTCATCATGGCAATAAGCGTAATAACTAAGATATCTATACGCAAAGCATTTCACTTTTGTGTATCATGAGGTAAGTACATTGACTTCTGCAGAACTTAGCTTTCGGAGGACAATAACTACGACACTTCCACAGAGATTATCTTACAGCAAGACGCACATTTAGCGCTACAGGACACGCATTTGAGTGATTAATTTTGTACTTAAAACATTTATTTTTAAAGATTTTTGAATTACAAAGAAAGTTTTCCGTGATACATTTCATTCCATTGCTGTAATCTGTAACATCTGAGGGTATAATTACATTAATCCTCAGGGGGGTACACGCTTACTTTGTGTACCATGTGTTTGGCAAGCACAAGGAGCCCTAGCTAATATAGTATTTGCTTATACAACTTTACACATCGGTACCATATTTCTCTAACACACAAATTACACACCTATCTGATCATTTAACAGAGGAATAAACTTTTTTACTACATCAGTGACAGATGTTTACGCAATTACACAGTTGGATAACTTCACACTTATGAAATTGTATTTTGTCTGTACTTTGTGAAATGCTCATACTTTTCCGGAACCATTGTGATACTATGAGAGCTTTGAATGATGTATTTGGTATGGGATCATGATTTTTAAAGTACGTTTGAGGTAGATGACACTTTTGACATGAGCAGAGAATCTTTTTAGGTTTTGAATTTATTGAAGGAAGCTACGACGATTTTGAGATTTGGCTGAGGTTTTATGATGTTATGATAACGATGTGTATTACGCTGTTGCGGTATGTTTATGATCAATAAGCTGATGCTATATGAGGAATTTGATTATGCTACGTATTTATTATAATGAAATATTGAAGAATTGTCGACGAATATGTATATGTGTAATAAGGTAAGGAATAATGAGTAGTGTTTAGGGACTCTGATTTGTGGAAAAGTATGTTGGAAACCAAGAATCGTACTTAAGAGCTATGAAATGTGTCTAAATGCGTGAATGTATGCAATGCCATCGAGAATTTTTTGGACACTGTTATATGAATAGGATTTTGTTTCTACAGATTTGTAACGCAAATTCTTGACCTGTGAAATATTTTTATATGAGACTGTCACTGTAGCGGAAACTGCTGTCGTAAATATTTCCGTAAGAAAGTTAAGTGACCACCTGCACGTAATGCGTCGTGGGCACGCAGCTGTGTCAGACGCCGGGAGAACAAGTCATTAGTGAGTGCCTCATCAGAAGCACAGGCAGAAAAAAAGAAAGGGGAGGCCATTGTCCTCGCTATTGACATTTCCTTGTTGAAAGCATACTGTGGAGCTCGTAATTTATGATATTTACTAAAATGCCTAATGAAATGATTAGAAACATTTTACATCTATTGTCTTTGTAGTTAAGAGATTGCTCATTTTGTTTCATATCTGGTTTCCAGCTATGTTGCAGCATTGGTTTTATAAAATAAACTTAAATGCATCTGCTAATGTGAACACTTTCTGTCAACAGATTTATTAAATAATTATTTTCTGATCCACATTCTTCGAAAAAGGAGCTCTTGGAATGGAGAGAACAATAAGAAGGGACTAATAACAGTAACTGCATCTATAATTTTCTTTTCAAGTACTTGGTAATTTCTTTTGTAGAATAATTTGTGGTGCACCACTTTAATTACATAGACATTATGATGTGAATATACACTTCCCTTATCTGCATTCTTGTTTTTACTGTAATATTTTTTCTGCTTGAGCTATGTCATGTTTAGATATAAGCTGTTGTTTGCCAGGCATAGTGCTACTGAACTTTAATTTGTGTTACTCTGCTAAGCCAGATTTATTTTTTTGTTTGCTGCGCATTGCCTCATATTAGTTGTAATGTTGAATTGCTTGGTAATTTAGATTTACTGTAGCATGCTTTGCGATTTTCCATTTTTTTATTGCTGTTTATATTAATTGTTTTATGTGCTGCTGCATTGCCTCGTCCCTTAGTTTAACACCTGAGCTCAGTAGATTTAAGTTAGCTTAAGAGGGGGTAGACTATATAAGAAACTGACTATGGAGAATAGGTAAAGAATGCATTGCGAAGTTATATGAAAAAGATTTGGGCCCAAATGAGTATTGTACAATCAGAAATAATTATTTTGAAAGAAATATGAACAGAATACAGAAAGCAGGCTTAGATAGGACTTTTTGGGAACAATGATGAACAAAGGGAGATCGCCATGCAAAATACTGCAGTAAAACAAACCCTGTCCTTTCCCTTTTGTGTTATCCCACTATATGTTTGTGTACCCTTGTGTATTTGTTTTCTTCCTGTCTCTGTGTACTGTTTCATAGAACTTTTTTCTCTTCTAATACTAAGTTACATTCACTATGATGAGGAATACTGTTATCCTCAAATACAATTGGCATTAATAATGTGTTATTTACTTTGTAAAGATGTTTAGACATTATTTATTCTGTTTTGTGTTAATGCTCATGTGTGAAGTTGATGTTTCGAAAGTTATTCTGATCTTTTATGTATGTACTCATGTCATAATTCCTGTAACACACACACATATATGTCTATTTCTATTCTTTTGTAACGCCTGTTTTACTACAAATGTTATCTGTATTGTTATGTTCTTTAAGGATGTATTTTGTACCTTTGTAATTGTATTCTCATGTTATAAAATTGTAATTGACACCAGTTCATCTTATTATTAACTTGTAAGTTACATTTCACTGCACACGTTTCTGTTGGTCATAGTATATGGACAATATGTGAGAAGTAGGGACTGTTAGTGTTTGCACGTGTGTTAATATTTCAGCAAGGGACTGGATAACAGCATTGTTGGTTCTAAGGACAGTTCCGAAAACTTTGTGAGTGCACAAGTGGTGGTTTATGGACTTGCTATATTATCCGCAAGACTCTTCAATGGTGATTGTGCACCTGCACAGTCACAACAGATGGCTGCTGGCTATCTCTACAAGGACTACAGTGGGTCTACATCTTTGATGATCCATCAATACCATTATTTCTACAAGGACTGCAGTGGGTCTGCACCTCTGGTGGCCCACCAATACCATAATCTCTACCAGGACTACAGTGGGTCTGTTCTGTGATGACCTACCTACCAATACTCTTCAAAATTTCGATTGGCCCTGCTGTGGGTTTGCTCTGTTGTGGCCCATTACTTGTCTGCATGTCAAGAGTCAGCACTGTCTTTCCGTTGGAAGGACAACACTACTTCTTCAAGACAGCATGGAAATCCACTACTTCTGTGTGCATTTTCTTTTACTGCTCAGACTTTGAGAAAAACACTGCTATTTTACTGTGATGAACGATTAGGACTGTCTTTATGGACTGTGAGAAATTTTTAGCTTTTGACCAACATTGAATCAATAAGTGTGTGCATTTGATTTCTTTGTTATTGTAATTATGAAAAATTTTTTTCAAATCTGTATTGGCCACTGCCCAATCCAATTTGTAAAATTTTTTGTGGGGAGCATGGGGGCTATGTAAGTAGGCTGTTTAGGTTTTTTTATTGGTAACGCCACCTCTGTATGAAAATCACTGGCTGTGCTGTGTGCAGTCTGTGGTTGCTTTGCATTGTTGTAATACTCGCCATTGTAGTGTTGGGCAGTGGCAGCTGGATGTGAACAGCGCGTAGTGTTGCGCAGTTGGAGGTGAGCCGCCAGCAGTGGTGGATGTGGGGAGAGAGATGGCGGAGTTTTGAAATTTGTCATGAACTGCTATATTTATATATGATGATATCAAGGTAAATACATTGTTTGTTCTCTATTAATATCTTTCATTTGCTAACTATCCCTATCAGTAGTTAATGCCTTCCATAGTTTGAATCTTTTATTTAGCTGGCAGTAGTGGCGCTCGCTGTATTGCAGTAGCTTGAGCAGCGAAGATTTTTGTGAGGTAAGTGATTTGTGAAAGGTATAGTTTAATGTTAGTCAGGGCCATTCTTTTGTAGGGAATTTTGAAAGTCAGATTGCGTTACGCTAACAAAATATTGTGTGTCAGTTTAAGCATAGTCATGTATAATTGTTCAAAGGGGACGTTTCACTAAGTACAACCGAGTAGAACTTTTTGTTGCGTGACAAATGGTTCAAATGGCTCTGAGCACTATACGACTTTACTTCTGAGGTCATCAGTCGCCTAGAACTTAGAACTAATTAAACCTAACTAACATAAGGACATCACACACATCCATGCCCGAGGCAGGATTCGAACCTGCGACCGTAGCGGTCGCTCGGCTCCAGACTGTAGCGCCTAGAACCGCACGGCTACTCCAGCCGGCTGTTGCGTGACAGAAAGAGGCACCAATGGAATGAGGCCACCAGAAAGTTGGTGATTACACATGCAACTACGGTGGCACTGCAGTACGTCACTTTAGTTTCGCGTGTGAACGCTGCTCTACACTCGCATTTGTGACCCAAATCGTAAAGGTCCCTAACGTACGCCTGTGCGGTGACGCTCGACTCGGAGATAGCCAGATTGAATCTTGATGGTGGAAGTAATTTTTACCACTACTTATGGCCAGCAAAGGGGTGAGAGGTGGTGGCGTAATGTTCCTGATCGCCAGACATTCAGCCTGTGTCCTGGGTTGAATACCGAACGTCTCCACAGGGTCATTGATGGAGCGAGGACTGTGATTTCTGATGGCGACTCGTCCGTCGGATAGGGAAGTTAAGGATGACGTACGAGAAAAAAAAAGAGAACACATAATCTACTGTAATTTTTACTATTTGAAAGATAATTGAAGCAAATTTTGCAAGTATCATTATGTTATTGGCTATAATCTGAATTAAGTTTTTTGACAAATAATTTGATTAGGACGGTGCTGGATACTTTTAGAACACATACTACGAACATCAGGAGCGTTTTATCAAGGGTTACTTTACTTATCACTTTCACCATGTGGTACGTTATTCTTAAGAATTCTTTGCAATTAGATAAGAAATCTGTGTACAGTTTTTAATAGTAGTCCTAGAACACACGCAACTTTTTTAAAAAATTATGTATATGATTAAAAGCAATTATTATTTCACGTAAGTTAAATAAATTTGATACCAATGCACTTAGAAAAATTTTACACCATAGGAAGCTGTGTTACAGTATCTACAAAGTCTGTAGCAAATTTTACATTTCTATCCTCAATGGTTTAGTAATACAATCAAATAAAAAGGTGGAAATTATATCTCAAAGTAGATTAAAGTTCATATTTTCATTTAAAAACAAATGTGTTTATTGACTAACTAAACACTCAGGATCACGCAATAACTTCGTTTTGTCCTCTGTCTCCGAAGTTTCTTCTGTTTTCAACACTCCTTCATCCGGTCGCTATGCTGTTGCTTTTGTTCTTCCGTCCTTTTTCTTCCCGTCTTCTTTCGATTTCAAACACTTCCAATCTATACATTCTGTTCCGAAACATGTCCCGCTCTAACATGAGGGCTTCTGGGGTGTTGGATCTCTCAGAATCTCCCCGAGTTTCTTTAACCTATGTCTTGATGGTCTCCTTGTTCCAGAGGAATCATTTTTGGGTAGGTTGTTCAGTCTGTACAGACGTCCAAGAAGTATCAGCCTACTTTTCCTCATGGTCTCCGAGATCCACTGGTAGACTTCTTCGCTCCTCTGACATTTCTAACCATCATCAGTCTGGATTGAACCCACGGCTTTCTGCAGGATTTTGGTCATCAGCCTACTGACTGGTTTGATGCGGCCCGCCACGAATTCCTTTCCTGTGCTAACCTCTTCATCTCAGAGTGGCACTTGCAACCTACGTCCTCAATTATTTGCTTGACGTATTCCAATCTCTGTCTTCCTCTACAGTTTTTGCCCTCTACAGCTCCCTCTAGTACCATGGAAGTCATTCCCTCATGTCTTAGCAGATGTCCTATCATCCTGTCCCTTCTCCTTATCAGTGTTTTCCACATATTCCTTTCCTCTCCGATTCTGCGTAGAACCTCCTCATTCCTTACCTTATCAGTCCACCTAATTTTCAACATTCGTCTATAGCACCACATCTCAAATCCTTCGATTCTCTTCTGTTCCGGTTTTCCCACAGTCCATGTTTCACTACCATACAATGCTGTACTCCAGACGTACATCCTCAGAAATTTCTTCGTCAAATTAAGGCCGGTTTTTGATATTAGTAGCCTTCTTGGCCAGAAATGCCTTTTTTGCCATAGCGAGTCTGCTTTTGATGTCCTCCTTGCTCCGTCCGCCATTGGTTATTTTACTGCCTAGGTAGCAGAATTCCTTAACTTCATTGACTTCGTGACCATCAATCCTGATGTTAAGTTTCTCGCTGTTCTCATTTCTACTACTTCTCATTACCTTCGTCTTTCTCCGATTTACTCTCAAACCATACTGTGTACTCATTAGACTGTTCATTCCGTTCAGCAGATCATTTAATTCTTCTTCACTTTCACTCAGGATAGCAATGTCATCAGCGAATCGTATCATTGATATCCTTTCACCTTGTATTTTAATTCCACTCCTGAACCTTTCTTTTATTTCCATCATTGCTTCCTCGATGTACAGATTGAAGAGTAGGGGCGAAAGACTGCAGCCTTGTCTTACACCCTTCTTAATACGAGCACATCCGTCTTGATCGTCCACTCTTATTATTCCCTCTTGGTTGTTGTACATATTGTATATAACCCGTCTCTCCCTATAGCTTACCCCTACTTTTTTCAGAATCTCGAACAGCTTCCACCATTTTATATTGTCGAACGCTATTTCCAGGTCGACAAATCCTATGAAAGTGTCTTGATTTTTCTTTAGCCTTGCTTCCATTATTAGCCGTAACCTCAGAATTGCCTCTCTCGTCCCTTTACTTTTCCTAAAGCCAAACTGATCGTCACCTAGCGCATTCTCAATTTTCTTTTCCATTCTTCTGTATATTATTCTTGTAAGCAGCTTCGATGCATGAGCTGTTAAGCTGATTGTGCGATAATTCTCGCACTTGTCAGCTCTTGCCGTCTTCGGAATTGTGTGGATGATGCTTTTCCGAAAGTCAGAAGGTATATCGCCAGACTCATATATTCTACACACCAACGTGAACAGTCGTTTTGTTGTCACTTCCCCCAATGATTTTAGAAATTCTGATGGAATGTTATCTATCCCTTCCGCCTTATTTGACCGTAAGTCCTCCAAAGCTCTTTTAAATTCCGATTCTAATACTGGAGCCCCTATCTCTTCTAAATCGACTCCTGTTTCTTCTTCTATCACATCAGACAAATCTTCACCCTCATAGAGGCTTTCAATGTATTCTTTCCACCTATCAGCTCTCTCCTCTGCATTTAACAGTGGAATTCCCGTTGCACTCTCAATGTTACCACCGTTGCTTTTAATGTCACCAAAGGTTGTTTTGACTTTCCTGTATGCTGAGTCTGTCCTTCCGACAATCATATCTTTTTCGATGTCTTCACATTTTTCCTGCAGCCATTTCGTCTTAGCTTCCCTGCACTTCCTATTTATTTCATTCCTCAGCGACTTGTATTTCTGTATTCCTGATTTTCCCGGAACATGTTTGTACTTCCTCCTTTCATCAATCAACTGAAGTATTTCTTCTGTTGCCCATGGTTTCTTCGCAGCTACCTTCTTTGTACCTATGTTTTCCTTCCCAACTTCTGTGATGGCCCTTTTTAGAGATGTCCATTCCTCTTCAACTGTACTGCCTACTGCGCTTTTCCTTATTGCTGTATCTATAGCGTTAGAGAACTTCAAACGTATCTCGTCATTCCTTAGGACTTACGTATCCCACTTCTTTGCGTATTGATTCTTCCTGACTAATGTCTTGAACTTCAGCCTACTCTTCATCACTACTATATTGTGATCTGAGTCTATATCGGCTCCTGGGTACGCCTTACAATCCAGTATCTGATTTCAGAATCTCTGTCTGACCATGATGTAATCTAATTGAAATCTTCCCGTATCTCCCGGCCTTTTCCAAGTATACCTCCTCCTCTTGTGATTCTTGAACAGGGTATTCGCTATTACTAGCTGAAACTTGTTACAGAACTCAATTAGTCTTTCTCCTCTTTCATTCCTTGTCCCAAGCCCATATTCTCCTGTAACCTTTTCTTCTACTCCTTCCCCTAAAACTGCATTCCAGTCGCCCATGACTATTAGATTTTCGTCCCCCTTTACATACTGCATTACCCTTTCAATATCCTCATACACTTTCTCTATCTGTTCATCTTCAGCTTGCGACGTCGGCATGTATACCTGAACTATCGTTGTCGGTGTTGGTCTGCTGTCGATTCTGATTAGAACAACCCCGTCACTGAACTGTTCACAGTAACACACCCTCTGCCCTACCTTCCTATTCATAACGAATCCTACACCTGTTATACCATTTTCTGCTGCTGTTGATATTACCCGATACTCATCTGACCAGAAATCCTTGTCTTCCTTCCACTTCACTTCACTAACCCCTACTATATCTAGATTGAGCCTTTGCATTTCCCTTTTCAGATTTTCTAGTTTCCCTAGCACGTTCAAGCTTCTGACATTCCACGCCCCCCCTCTCGTAGAACGTTATCCTTTCGTTGATTCTTCAATCTTTTTCTCATGGTAACCTCCCCCTTGGGAGTCCCCTCCCGGAGATCCGAATGGGGGACTATTCCGGAATCTTTTGCCAATGGAGAGATCATCATGACACTTCTTCAATTACAGGCCACATGTCCTGTGGATACACGTTACGTGTCTTTAATGCAGTGGTTTCCATTGCCTTCTGCAGCCTCATGTCGTTGATGATTGCTGATTCTTCCGCCTTTAGGGGCAATTTCCCACTCCTAGGACAAGAGAATGCCCTGAACCTCTATCCGCTCCTCCGCCCTCTTTGACAAGGCCATTGGCAGAATGAGGCTGACTTCTTATGCCGGAAGTCTTCGGCTGCCAATGCTGATTATTTATCAAAGTGGCGGGGATCGAACCCGGGACCGAAGGCGTTTTGATTATGAATCAAAGACGCTACCCCTAGACCACGGGTACAACCCGTCACTGCCGTACAGGCGTTCTGTTATGACCACAGAACTGTAGTGTTTTGGAGTGGTATTCCAGGAGAAGCAGTTATTGTTGTATAAGTTTTCAATCAGCCCATATGTTGTCTCCATCAATCGCAGCTTTTTCTTGTCAATTTTCTTGTATCGTCTTACTGAGACATTTGAATTACCTTACCGCAGTAATCTGACCTACCTCTGTTTCAAGGAATTTCGTTCCATATTTGTCATTCATCATTAAATTGCTTTGCTATCGAGATCCTCGGCACCGTCCCGCCGACTATCCGTTTTAGTTTTATCTAAATGATCGCTTCCTCTGGTCTTTCCGAGAGTATCGCGAAGCCATATGCAAAGGCCATGCAGTTAACTAATTTCTTCCGATTTCTTTCCTAAGCAGGCTAGGCTTATTTCTTTATTTTAAAGTTCTGATTTCCAAATTCTCACAACCTTTGGTGACAGGCAGTTGAAGAGCGGCAATAGAAAACGTTGCAAGTGCCTTTTTCTACATAAAAGAAAAAAATACCTCGTTTTCATTACCATTGTGTTCTCGGTGCTCTGTTGCATATCCCTAGACTCGATCCAGGTACCAAACCTTGCAGAAAGTCTTTCAAACACGCTTTAGTAGATTGTTCGTGATTTTCCTGCTAAGCTGTGCTTCCCTCTGGCGTTCCAAAGGTTAAAAATATTCGCAGTGGTTTTCGTCGAGCACAGCTCTCGTAGTTAAAAACCTAATGCAGTATTTCTCCACTTGTGTGAAACGTAGTGCATCAGTATTAATGGCACTTGAAACTAAAACTTTCTTTCTGCTGTTTTGTCGGAAATTAACATTGCTGAAAAAAATGTGTGTGAAATCTTATGGGACTTAACTGCTAAGGTCATCAGTCCCTAAGCTTATATGCTACTTGACCTAAATTATCCTAAGGACAAACACACACACCCACGCCCGAGGGAGGACTCGAACCTCCGCCGGCACCAGCCGCACAGTCCGTGACTGCAGCGCCTGAGACCGCTCGGCTAATCCCTCGCGGCAACATTACTGAGACCGTGGCTGCGGACAATATACAAGATGATTCTTGCAAAAAAGAAAACAACACCCAGCCACTGTTAATAATTCTCTTTATTTACACAATAGCGCCGATTGTGGTTTCGAACCAAGAGGCTCATCTTCTGATGGCTGTTCGCGTGTCGCAAAAGGAACATCCAGCTTCGCGTAGCCCTATTACACGCCCTCGTTCAAACTCAGTGAAGTGTTGGTAATGACGTCTTTGATGCCTCAAAGGCATTCTTCATGGACATTAACGCACCACGTCCAGTCTCAAACGTAAATAACGTTCACGACCGTAACAGCGTGTATTTACAGCAAACCTGATTTACATCCTCATAGAGACGCTACTAGAGCTACTCTTATGCGACTGGCGACAAATTTGAATAGACATCGTCTTTCAGATGTATAGACACGCCTACCAACTTTCACGTCGCACTACTCCTTCTTGGTGCTGCGATATCTTTTCCGTCACTGTATGTACGTAAATATCATTATTAACACTCACTGGTTGCTGTTTTCTTCTTTGGGAGAATCAGCTTGTAAAAGTTTTCTTATTGACATCAGGACTCAGACAGTTTCCTGGGATAACACTTAGAACGGTCTACATAAAATATAAGGATTGTTCAAACGAAATGGTACGAAGCTTTGTAAGAACCAAACCGGCTGAAACCTGCATGCGCCGCTCTGGAAAGACGTAGTAGAGACTCATGTAGAGACGCGAATGTATTGTACGACGCGGTTGTGCGCACGTGTCACCTCCCCCTAAGCTGTGCCCTCAGCAGGCAAGGTGAGGCCCGATATTTATCGAATTCCTCAAGCACGGAGAAACCACTGACAGTGACGTGTGGTATGACGCACTGCACAGTCTACGCAACCCCATCGCGGGCAAATGGCCTGGGCTGTTCAAGGAGGGAATGGTTCAGCTTCACAATAACGAGCATCCACACGCCTTCAAGAGCACACAGGGAGTAATGGGCATGTGGAAACAGCTTGAACATCAGCCCTTCACGTATTTGGACCGCTAAAAAAAAAACATCTCAGAGGGAAGCCCTTCAACTCGGACGACCAATTGAAGGACACAGTGAAGGAGTGGGCCCTGTCTCAGCCACAGGAATTCTATAAACAGGAAATCCATCGGCTCGTGAAACAGTGGGATAAGTGTGCATAGGCCCCTTCAATTATACCCACGGTGTTGTTTCGTACCTTGTCTTGTGAACACCCCTCATATTTATTTTCTATTTTATCTCATTATTTTTTGCGGTGATGCGGTGAATAGCATAATTCTGTGGAATCAGAATACCTTTTCAATTTTTTGGGTTCAAATTAGTTATGTGCAAACAAAGATACACTTAATTTTATCCATTGCTGTGTTTCTTCTGTTACTGTATCACTTTGCTAAAATAAAGAACAACCACTTTCCTCATAGTGATTTTATTTCAATGCACGATGCATTTCGAGCTCGGAGGCTCATCTTCAGTTGCTTGGACAATCTATATCAATTTTTATTCACAAATTTGAGTTAAATCTGGGTTTGTAAAGATTAAATTAGGTAAGTCACATAACATTACCGCTGGATATATTTCGTAAACCACATCAAATACTGACGAATCGATTCCACAGACCGAACGTGAGGAGAGGGGCTAGTGTAATTGGTTAACACAAACCATTAAAAAATGCACGGAAGTATGTTTTTTAACACAAACCTACGTTTTTTAAATGGAACCCCGTTAGTTTTGTTAGCACATCTGAACACATAAACAAATACGTAATCAGTGCCGTTTGTTGCATTGTAAAATGTTAATTACAGCCGGAGATATTGTAACCTAAAGTTGACGCTTGAGTACCACTCCTCCGCTGTTCGATCGTGTGTATCGGAGAGCACCGAATTACGTAGGGATCCAAAGGGAACGGTGATGGATCTTAGGTACAGAAGAGGTCGGCCACCACCGCCAGTAAATGCAAGTTCGTACGCGAATTAGATTAACTACTTTGGTGGTTTATCATACGATTGCGAAAGTTCTTATCTGACCGAGAAGGTGTGCACACTGAGATTGTGAAAAACATATAAGAAAACCAAAACACTTAAGCATTTTTTTACAATATTTATTAAGTTATTTACTTCTCAATAGTACTTCAAGTGTGATTTACTTTTTAATATCTGTTCTTAATGGGTTCCCACAGTTCTTCACACAGCTCGTCGGCAGAATACGGAACGTTTCGTAGCTCTAGGCAGTGTGCGACGCTATAATGAACAGACGTTCAGTGCACAGTGGACATATAGTGACTGCAATTGACTTGTTAATGATTATATCTGTTCTCAGTATTAAAATAATTATTTACGTGCTTTTCAGTGTTTCACTCATTGAATAATTGTATTTCAGCAGGATTTACTTTTTTCTGCGTTTTTTATTCATTGATATAAATATTTACCACATCTTATAGTTAAATCTCTTTCTTAAGCTCCATTTGCAGAACATTTAACATGATTTTAAAAGAACATTTGCTTCTGAGGAATGCTCACATTTAAGAATATTGGGCTTCTAGTTCATATAATTTTCTACGCCCAGTTGCACTTAAATATGTATATGTTCCTCCTACTAGTGTTCCTAGTGTACTATTGTTCAGCGCAGCGGGACAGATACGAGGGTTGGAACTTAAATAGTGGCAACTATTTATTCACAACCGATACAAAAGAGTTACATGTTTGCACCTGTTACTGCCCTTCAAAGTAGCCACCAGCGTTGTGTATAACCCGTTGCCAGCGATGTGGAAGCCGTGGTACACCGTTAGCAGAGCCTGTTCTGTTGATGGTGCGAATGGAGCGGTCTACTGCCTGTCGAATCTCTGGAACTGTTCTGAAGCGAATGCCACGAAGTGGTTCCTTTATCTTCCGAATCTATGCAAAGTCACAAGGGCTTAAAGTCACCGGCTGGAGTGACCGAGCTGTTCTAGGCGCTCCAGTCTCCAACCGCGCGACTTCTACGGTCGCAGGTTCGAATCCTTCCTCGGGCATGGATGTGTGTGATGTTCAAATGGTTCAAATGGCTCTGAGCACTATGGGACGTAACATCTATGGTCATCAGTCCCCTAGAACTTAGAAATACTTAAACCTAAGGACATCACACTCATCCATGCCCGAGGCAGGATTCGAACATGCGACCGTAGCGGTCACGCGGTTCCAGAGTGAAGCGCCTAGAATCGCACGGCCACACCGGCCGGCGATGTGTGTGATGTTCTTAGGTTTAAGTAGTTCTACGTCCTAGGGGACTGATGACCACAGCAGTTAAGTCCCATAGTGCTCAGAGCCATTTGAACCATCTGAATTTATAAAGTCCGGGGAGTATGGTGGGCGGTACAGTACTTCCCAGTCCCATCGACCGAACAGAGCGGCCTCAGTTTGCGCTGTATGCGCCCGCGTATTGTCGTGCAAAATGATGGATGGGTTGCGCAGAAAGTGTCGCCGCTTCTTTCGCAAAACTGATAGCAGGCGATGCTCCAAAAACGAACAGTAATATTGTGCATTGACGGTGTGCAGTGGAGGAACGTAATGCGTCAGGATAATACCAACACAGTCGTACACGAGGATCACCATAACTTCAGACCGCTCCATTCGCACTATCAACAAAACAGGCTCTGCTAACGGTACACCTCGCCTTCCACATCTCAGGCAACGGGTTCTACACAACGCTGGTGACTACTTTGAAGGACAGTAACAGATACAAACACGTAACTCTTTTGTAACGGTTGTGAATAAACTAATATTTAAGTTCCAACCCTCGTATAACCGGACAGGCGATCTAACGTGATGGAGAAAATGTGGACAAATTATTATTTTATTATTTTTAGCTTACAACCTAAGACTGTTTAACTATTTTAAATGTTTTTCATTGATAGGTGTCAAAACGCTAATAGAAATTTGAAAATCATTTGGCTATTATTATTTGTTTTTCCAATTGTTGTTGTTCAAGTAATCTGTTTAAGTAAATAAAAGTATTATAATCGAGTTATTTTAAAGTGTTGTTATTTCATACAGGTTGCAAGATAATTTTAATAATCTCGTTAAGTTGTTTGTTTATATTATACTGTATCTCAAAAATCATTATTTTATTCATTGCCAATCTTGAACAGAATTTCTTGGGGCTATTAAGCCTTCGACTTCGGCTTTGCCTTCGACCGAAAGTTAGGGCGATAGCCGATTAATCGGCTTCGGTTTCGGCTTTGGCCGGAAATCGACCTTCGATCGGACACTGCAACCAGCTCAGATTAATTCACGGGCTGTGCGCAGCTGCAAATCGGCGCAACATTCGTCGTCGCATCTTTGTCGACGTGGCTGGGCTGGCGACAGCCACTTCGCTACTTTTGCGGTCGCAGCATCCTGCGGTGACGCAAGCGGCCCGCGCAGTGAAAGTGAATCCGGCGCATACCGCGCGCAGCGTGGCGCTTTGCATACATCTCCATGGCGACGAGGCGCGCCTAATCCGCTTACCGCAGTCCGTAGACACGTAGGCCTACACATGTACGCGCGTACCTGTACACAAAAACGAGCAGCGCATTCTCGGTCAGCACAAACGCTCGTACACCGGCGATGCTATTTGTTTGTCAGCAGATCAGTGTCTGTCCCTGAGGCACGCGGCCCGGCGCGCCTGCTAAGTACGCTTTTGTTCTCTGACAACAAGCGAACATGCCCATCAAGAACAGGTACTAGTCTGACTACCACACGTTTTTCGTGTGGCACTCGCTCAGTCACTTATTCACCGACTTTACGTCCCCTGCTAGTTCGTTGTTTTCATGAAAGGGTCTGCTCCACTACAGTTATATTCTTCGAATTGTTCTATGTAGATGCATACATATCTCGTGCTATCTCTCCGGTCTCACAAGGCGAGTTAACGAGATAGTTAGGACAGAGCAGTTCCGGAGGAGAGGGTTCAAATCCCCCTCCCATGGTCTCATTTGTCCACCGTTGGCCATTGCAACTGCTAAAACGGGAAGTACTGCAAATAAGGAAATTTTGCAGTGTAATAGGTAGATGATTTGTGTGCTTTACAGGGTACGATATATAGTATACAAAGCTGTAATGTTTGGCAGTAACAACGACTCTAGCCCGGTTGGCCATCGAGTTGAACTGAGCTTGGAGGAGACATGCTCTTCGTGGATTGCTTTGTGTCTCGGCAACCAGTGACCAAATGTTTCTACTCGGTGAGAGTTCTATAGAATCAACTGGCAAAGGAAGCAGTAGAACACCCTCTGTATCGAAATAGGCCAGGATAGAACGGTAATATGCGGTCTTGCCTTATCTTGTTCAAAGATAATGCCACAGAGTCCTCGAAGATAGGGAACAGCCACTAGTCTTAACACGTCACACATATAACGCCAGCTGTCCACATTACTAACCATGTTTGAAAAATCTCGTATTAGCATCTTGATCTGCTGGTAAAATTCTTCCGTTACACAAACAGTTTCGGTCAACTGAGTATCATCAGTTTCATAAAAGTATTCACAGATTCATGTCAGGCGAAATATGAAATCATTATCACCAAATGCTAAAATCGTGAATTAGACACTATTGTCATATCGTAATATAAATTAAGTAGGCACTTTATAGAAAAAGATAAATTCTCTACGTGATTTACTCTCTAAGACAAAAAAAAAAAACGACGCACCTTGAAGGAATTATCCAGTGTAATGGAAATCGGTAGATGTGATGTACATGTTCAGGCAAACAAATGGTTACAATACCAGAAAAATTTGATGATTGTTTTTTTAAAAAAAACAGCCTTACAAATTGAGCTAGTCAATAACGTGTTAATCCACCTCTGCCCCTTTTGCAAGCGTTTATTGACTTGGCATTGGTATGATAGAATTGTTAGATGTCCTCCTGTGGGATACCGTGGCAAATTCTGTCAAACTGGCGCATTAGGTGGTCAAAATCTCGGGTTGGTTGGAGGGCTTTACTCCAAACATTCTCATTTGGGGAGAGATCCGGCGACCTTGCTGACGAAGGTAGGGTTTGGCCAACATGAAGACAACCGGTAAAAACTCAAGCCATGTGCGGTCGGGCATTATCTTGCTGAAATGTAAGCCCAGGATGGCTTACCATGAAGGACAACAAAACGGGGTGCAGAATATCGTCCACGCACTGCCGTGCTGTCTCAAGATTTCCCTCTATGAAGAATGGAATGCTGCTTTCTGTTTTCTACGTACTCTTAAATCCAAACACACAAGTGGTCTGATATTTCGTAAGCACATATTTTATTCACCAGGCGAAAGTGCAGGATTGTATCGAACGCCTTCAGGAAATCAAGTAACACGGCACTAACCAGATAAACCATAATCCTACAACTGATATACGGGCTGTAACGGGTATAAATGCAGATATTTTTATATGTGATACCTTAATATATACACACTTAAGTTTGCTGGTTGTTTTTTCTCTGCACTGAACAGTCTTCCCGCAAACACATCACATAAACTACTACCTAATGTTTTCTGCATAGTCATAACTGCAATTTAGATTAACCATCATGCGTCCACTCGTCCATACTTCAACGTCTGACGAGTTGCCCAGGGAAAATAAGCATGCTCTCGCCACATGTACTTGGAGATGCTAATCAATCTAAAAACATATTACTTCTAATAGCTGTAATTATTGGTCTGCAAATGAAGAAAATACTAATGTAATGTCGTTCAGTACATTGTCCTCAGTCACCAATAAAACTACGTGCACTCATACCCGTTACACCTTGTGTAGGCCTACACTAGTTTGTTCGGCGACAATTCTTGGAAACGGGAATGATCTGCGTTTTATCGCAATGACTAGGAAGCCTTTGTTCGTCCAGCAAGCTGCTGCTAGAAGAGAAGTAAGTACTTTTGCGTGCTCTGTGTACACTGAAGCGCCAAAGAAACTGGTGTAGGAATGGGTATTCAAATACAGAGATATGTAAACAGGTGGAATACGGCAATGCGGCCGGCAACATCTACATAAGACAAGTATGTGGCGCAGTTGTTACATCGGGTACTGCTGCTACAATGGCAGGTTATCAAGATTTAATTGAGTCTGAACGTGGTGTTACAGTCGGCGCACGAGCGATGAGATGCAGCATCTCCGAAGTAGCAATGAAGTGGAGATTTTGCCGTACGACCATTTCACGAGTGTACCGTGAATATCAGATAACCGGTAAAACATTAATTTTCCGACATCGCTGTGGCCGGAAAAAGATCCTGCAAGAACGGGACCAACAACGGCTGAAGAGAATCTTTCAACGTGACAGAAGTGCAGCCCTTCCGCAAATTGGTGCAGATTTCAACACTGGGCCATCAACAAGTGTCAGAGTGCGAACTGTTCAACGAAACATCGTCGATATGGACTTAGGGACATGAAGGCCCAGCGTGTACTCTTAACGACTGTACGACATAAAGCTTTACGCCTCGCCTGGGTCCGTCAACACCGACGTAGGACTGTTGATGACTGAAAATATGTTACTGGTCGGACGAATCTCGTTGCAAATTATATAGAGCGGGTGGACGTGTAGGGGTATGGAGACAACCTCGTGAATCCACAGACCCTGCATATCAGGTGATATGTGACCCCTGATACGTCTAGATACGACTCTGATAGGTGACACGTACGTATGCATCCTGTCTGATCACCTGCATCCGTTCATTTGCATTGTGAAATTACAGCAGGACAATGCGTCACCACACACGTCCAGAATTGCTACAGAATGGCTCCAGGATCACTCTTCTGAGTCTCACATCTTGTGAATGACTTCCTTCATGATAACGACATCTTGCAACTAGAGTGGCCAGCATGTTCTCCAGACATGAACCTAATCGAACATGCCTGGGGTGGATTGAACAGGGCTGTTTATAAACGACGTGACCCAGCAACCACTCTGAGGGATCTACGCCGAATCGCCGTTGAGGAGTGGGACAGTCTGGACCAACAGTGTCTTGATGAACTTGTGGATAGTATGCCACGACGAATAAAGGTATGCATCAACGCAAGAGGACGTGCTACTGGATGTTAGAGGTACGGGTGTGTACAGCACTCTGGACCACCACCTCTGAAGGTCTCGCTGTATGGTGGTACAACATGCATTGTGTGATTTTCATGAGCAATAAAAAGAGCGGTAATGGTGTTTGTGTTGATCTCTATTCGAATTTTCTGTACGGGTTCCTGAACTCTCGGAACCGAGGTGATGCAAAACTTTTTTTGTGTGTGTATTTTCCGGAAAAAATTACCTGACGTTTGTTTACAGTTCCTTGACGAAACTCTGAAAAGCAAATATGGGTTCTCATATTCGAAAGCTGCCTCTTGTTGGTCAGTGTAAGTCATTACAGTCACATACACTAATAAGCCAAAACACTATGAGTACAGGCCACCGCGAGGTTGAAACCCTTCTGGTTGTGTAGCAGGCACGTGACGCAGTAAGGAAAGAATGTAAGCCGAAGAGAGCCGAACAGGCAGTCATTATAGCGAAGACACGGGCCGCAAATGCGGAAATACACTGATATAAGCGGTTTTGGCAAAGACCACATTGTTGCGGCTGGAAACGATAATCTCTGAAGCGGCGAAGCTGGTCGCCTGCCTATGTACTACTGTCGTGAACACCTATGGAAAGTGGTTGAAGGATGGTGAACTAACGGGTAGGCCGTATGATATTCGACGACCACGTCTCATCACAAATCGTAGAGGTCGGAGGACCCCCACTGTGTAATCCAGGATAGGCAGCGATCTGTGGCAGGTCTGACGACTAAGTGCAATGCTGGCGCAGGCACAAGTGTTTCGGTGTACACTGTTCGAAGGCCATTTTTGTACATGGAGCCCCACATCGCACAACCCCTACGTGTTCTTGTGTTGATCCAATGACTTCGTCAGTTGTCATTCAGTGGGCACAGCATCACTGAACCACTGAATTTTCACCGTGGATCAATAGGAACGTGTGGCCTGCCGAATGAATCGCATTTCTTGTTACACCAGGTCGGTAGTTGGGTCCTACATGTCGTCATCCGGGCTAATGGCTGCACGAAACATGCTCCCCGCCGTAGATGCAGGCTGGTGAGGGCAAAATTGTGCTATGGGGTTCATTGAGCTGGACTTCCATGGGATCTGTGGTGGTAATCAATCATGACATCTATGAACTACGTGAACTCTGTTGCGGAACACCTGCATCGCTTCATGTTTGAAGTCTCCCCCTACGACGATGACATCTTCCAGCAAGATAACTGCCCGTTTTGCAAGGTCAGAATCGTGCTGCATTAGTTTGAGGGACGTTATAGTGAACTCACATAGATGTTGGCTGGCTCTGAGCACTATGGGACTTAACATCTGAGGTCATCAGTCCCCTAGAACTTAGAACTACTTAAACATAACTAACCTAAGGACATCACACACATCCATGCCCGAGGCAGGATTCGAACCTGCGACCGTAGCAGTCGCGCGGTTCCGGACTGAGCGCCTAGAACCACTAGACCACCGCGGCCGGCACTCACATAGATGCCATACAATGCAGGCTTTCACGGCCGGTGTTGTTTTCAGTTGAAACTTCCGGGTTGAGAGGCCGTGGTCGATGTATTGAGCAAGCAGAATGACAATCGATTACTCTTAATCGCGAATGATGACGCCTTCCAAAGATAGGCATACCGTCGGCATCACGTGACGAATGGTGGTGCCCTCTATGCGTTCTATAAACGCGAGAGTACCTGGAGCCTCAGTGGCACTAGCCGGACGACCTCAGAAGATGTCTCCCGCAGATGAAGACCAAACGTCAGGTGGAAATTTTATACATCGACCACGGCCTCTCAGCCCGGAAGTTTCAACTGATCATATAGATGTCCTGGCCAAGAAATGTACCTGATCTGTACGCATTGGAGAAGATAACAGGTGCCAACTGCGTGCCCATAAACCACGGCACGGTAATTCGCAGGTATTGCCTGACCTGTGCGTAGACATCTGGTGCCATGCATTTCTGGAGTCCCGTCGAGGACTTGTAGAATCTATGCCAAACGGAATCTCTGTCGTACTGTGTTGAAAAGCGGAACAACACGCTATGAAAAAGGTGGGCATAACGTTTTAGCCCATCTGTGTATATGCGTTGGAGAAGATAACAGATGCCAACTGCGTGCCCATAAACCACTGCCCGGTAATTCGCAGGCATTGCCTGACCTGTGCGTAGACATCTGGTGCCATGCATTTCTGGAATCCCGTCGAGGACTTGTAGAATCTATGCAATAATATGTAAAATTAGTAGCTCAATGTTCTTCCCTCTTCTGGAGGGAGATTCATCGTTAGTGGCTTAAGGTGTAAGATCCGTGAAATTTCCCTTCACTGAGGAAGGCCCGACAGGGTACAGCGACGGACCTGGGTGGTCGCAGCGTTGTGACTATGGGACGGGTCAAGCTCTCCTCTGCTGGCCTGCTCGTTTCCTGGCCTGTTTCCATTGTCCGTGAAAGATACAGCCGGGCGACCGTAAGTTGGCTGAGGATTTCCGGTGTACTTTCTGTCAGGAGTTGCAAATACCCGACAGTGACACTGTGCTGTGTTCAGTATCGGCAAATTCCAGACTAACTGTCTGGATGATGTCAGCCAATTTGGAGTTCCATATGCGTAGACACTGTAGCGCAAATGTCTGAATCAATGAGTGGCACCACAACTTATATAGTGTACCAATATTTGGCCATTAAGGGGCATAAAGTAGGCGATTGTGGAGCACTATTGGCAGGCTTCCCCTGTGTTTCAGTGTATTAAGAGGAGTTCTTGGTCGTCACTATGACGAAATTTATGAATTCTCCCTTGCAAGTGGTATTTTTCTGGGAGCAGAGAGGAAGCAGGGGGAGTCGAGGAGACGGTGTGGTGACGTGTGGCTGAGAGGGCTCATCGAGAGGGAGAGAGACGCTTGGTCGCGCCCTGGCGCGGTTTTCGCTGAATCGATTGGATAAGTGTCGCTTTTTTAAGCGCTAGCGTGTTGTTTCTTAGTGGAAAATATTACAGCTTTCTTGTTAGTTAGTGTCTTTTGGAAGGAGAAATTAAAGCTCTTATGAATACAAAATGACCGGCCGCGGTGACCGAGCGGGTCTAGGCGCTTCAGTCCGGAACCGCGCGACTGCTACGGTCGCAGGTTCGAAACCTGCCTCGGGCATGGATGTGTGTGATGTCGTTAGGTTAGTTAAATTTAAGTAGATCTAGGGGAGTTATGACCTCAGAAGTTAAGTCCCATAGTGCTCAGAGCCAATACAAAATGATTTTTGCAAGTGGTGGACGTTATAAATATTTAAATGCTGTACACTCTTCAAGATCAGGAAGTATGATACTCGTACTTCGTCTGTGAACGTGAAAGTAATTGCAAGAGTTCTTGCTACTACACTTTTGCATTACACGTAGACCGCAGAAATAATGTCTATCCACTTTTGTTGGTTGGTTGGTTGTTTTGGGGAAGGAGACCAGACAGCGAGGTCATCGGTCTCATCGGATTAGGGAAGGACGGGGAAGGAAGTCGGCCGTGCCCTTTTGAAAGGAACCATCCCGGCATTTGCCTGGAGCGATTTAGGGAAATCACGGAAAACCTAAATCAGGATGGCCGGACGCGGGATTGAACCGTCGTCCTCCCGAATGCGAGTCCAGTGTCTAACCACTGCGCCACCTCGCTCGGTCTATCCACTTTTGTACTCAGTACTTTATATATTTAAAGTGATTGGAGCTTTAGTTTTTAAAAGTATTCTGGTAGAAGTAAAAATAATTTAGTCTGTCTATGGAAGAAAAACTATCTCGCGACGTTAAGCGTCGGTATCTACGTGCGCACAAAGTATGAATTAGACACCACACAAATATAGTTTCAATACTGCAAAATTTCCTCAATAAATCGGTAAAAAATTCAACAGCTTTCACTTTTACACGAGCATAAACTGGGAGTTAATTATTTTATTTATCGATTGTGGAGTTTTTACTTACATCAGTTCTATACCTTTCGTAGAAAGATATTTGCGATTGTCGGATCTCAGAACTTCTGTGGAATGGTAATGTAACTATCTGTGGGCCTTAAGATGCGCTGTTTCGTAAATAACTACTGAAAATTAAAATTTTCACGTAATGGCAGACAAACAAGCATACCGGCGATGTTACGTTTGTCTCCGCAGCAGCGTGTTCTAAAAATTGCTGATAGCTCAAGAATGTGGCAAATGGAAATTACATTTCTATAAATGAAAACATGTAACCATATTTACTGGTAAGTATGTATTTCAGAATAAATCAAATTTAACAGAATAACAACCCTGAATACAGCAATTCGGTGTTACTTACTACAGATCAATAGTAAGCGAACACAATAGGAAGAGAGAACAAAGCGAACCGGACCGCGCCATTATCTTATCGCACGATTATATATTAAACGATAGCATTTAGTGATTACATGTTTGCATCTTCTATACATATCCTTGTCAGAGTCCTTAGCACTCACAAACGAAATATTTACTAATTGTAAATAATTACAAATTTCAGCGCTGTTTCTCTTTATGACAAACATCCATATAGTTTGTATATTTTATGTTCACTTGTCAAAGCTATCCATGGGGACGATACGAGCGCTGCTTTTGCTCTGACCAATTCACAATTTGCAAGAGCAAGTCCGCAACTTGTGTTGCCTTTCAGTGTCTTTACTTGTTTGGATCTCGGATCTGGTTTCAACTTGCGTTTGTTAAGTGCACATATTTTGGAAAGCTAATTGCTGTTCCATAGCAGTCTTTTGTTCAATTAGAGGATTCAGTCACTTGTTAAGGGAACAGTCTGTCGCAAGTCATCTTGGCTCAAGCAATCTTGAAGACATCAACATGCATTCCATTGTGTAATATAATTTGTTAAATTTTTCAGAAGTTATTGCTCTTTTATTGAGCTTGAAGTGAGCCCCTTTTTTATCTCAGTATCATATAAATGTCCATTATTGTGAAACCGTTCAGAGAAAATAAATCCAGTGTTTAAAAGAACTGTTTTTTCCCCCAGTTTTTGTTTTCCTACAACAGTTCAGGCCAGGTGACTCTGGTTACAGAGCAAATATGAGTGGCTTCTTCTGCGTAACTGTTCCCTTACTGTGACGGCGTTCCGTTGTAAAGCGGGTGCCCCTAGATGAAACTATACATCTATGGTAGGAAATTTAATTAATTCATAAGATTAATGAGAACTGATATCGTTGGTATTCAGTACAGTCTTTAGATCACAAAGGTTTTTCAATTACTGTGATTAGAAATTTTCTGGGTTAAGGCAATATAAGGCTTCCACCAGCTTGGTCTTGGTCTCGCGGTCACGTTCTCGCTCCCGAGCACGGGGTCCCGGGTTCGATTCCCGACGGGGTCAGGGATTTTCACCTACCTCGAGATGACTGGGTGTTCATGCTGTCCTCATCATTTCATCAACATTCGTGAAAGTTTGGACTGAGCAAAGGTTGGGAATTTGTACGGGCGCTGATAACCGCGCAGTTGAGCGCCCCACAAACGAAACATCATCATCACCACGAGCTTGGATATCAAACTTCCTGGCAGATTATAACTGTGTGCCGGTCCGAAATTCGAACTAGGGACCTTTGCCTTTCGCGGACAAGTGCCCTACTGGCGGAATTAAAGCTGTGAGGATGGGTCGTGAGTCGTGCTTGGGTAGTTCAGATGGTAGAGCACTTGCCCGCAAAAGGCAAGGGTCCCGAGTTCGAGTTTCGGTCCGGCACACAGTTTTAATCTGCCAGGAAGTTTCATATCAGCGCACACTCCGCTGCAGAGTGAGTATCTGGAAGCGTATCACGTCAACAATTCTGTTACCTCCGAAATGTACACCTGTCGACCCATGATCACATCGTTTCATACGGGTGTTTGTGGTCGGCAACAATTGAATGAAGTCAACAACCTCTGCAAATGAACAGTATTTCCCCCTATTACAACTTACGCATTCTGCAATTCATAAAGTAAACGTGTTTTTGCTCTCCATTCACAGAGATGCAAAATACCATATATTATTAATGCTGATAATGTTGGCTCAGACGTTAAGGATATGTTCGTGTAAATTTGTTTGTTCCGAGAAATCTAAAGCATATCCAGAAGCGCCAGACATGAAATTTGGTCCTAAAAGAAGTTGAGTTATTACGTTCAAGGTGACACTCAAGGCTCTGAGCGGGAAAAAGAAGTTTGCATGGTGGCAAATCTTACAGAGAAAGTCATCCACCATGTCTACGTCGTACGCGTAGATGACTATCACTTACGTGCAGGGAAAATCTGCTTTCATCGCTGCAGACCACAGCGCGCCATTCCAAGTGATCCTCTGACGGCACTAGTCGAGCCGTGCACGCCGATGCTGTGGCGTGCGTGGGAGACTGGCTTCACGTGTGCCTGCCCGAAGTCCCACTACTAATGAACGGCTGGCAACAGTTCGTGTTGACATGACTGGTCTCACAAGCCCTCTTACCACTCCTGTGGTAGCTGTACGACCTGCCACTGCTGCCCTTACAATACGACGGTCGTGGCATGCGTCTGTGATGAGTGGACGTCCAAAAATTCGTCTGCGGGTGTGTGAATGTTCAGGTGAACACTGCTTAGCTGACGTAGCACGTCCAACCTAGGTGGCAATTCTCCAAAAGGACCATCCCGCCAGTCGGAAAGCCTCTTTCAAAATCGATCAGGTATCTGTGGGATGCACCAGTGCGTGTGCGTGGCATGGTTGCTTGTTTGCTTCACACGTTTGCACCAAGCTGAGCCTTCTGGCTTTTTTTTATACTGTGGCAGTTTACTAATACACAGCGTCACCGGTTCATACCCGGTCCAACTGCCTCGGTGGACAAGTAAGAGGAGAGTCAAAGCAACGGCTGAATAACAGCCGAGCATAGCACTTTGAAGGTGTGACGGTGGAACTTCCGTGCCACCCTCCGACAGTGGAAGGATGGAGGAGGGGTGCAGTAATGCGTCAACTCTATGGCCAAAGAGAAAAGTGGCTGGACGTGAACAGGTTCAAAAAATGGCTCTGAGCACTATGGGACTTAACTTCTGAGGTCAACAGTCACCTAGCACTTAGAACTACTTAAACCTAACCAACCTAAGGACATCACACACATCCACGCCCGAGGCAGGATTCGAATCTGTGACCGTAGCGGTCGCGCAGCTCCAGACCGTAGCGCCCAGAACCGCTCGGCCACTCCGACCGGCGGACGTGAACAGGCCACTGCTAGTGACTGTACGAAACTGACAGAAAAGCGTGGTCGTATTGGGCCTATCGCAAGTCATAGCCCGAGTCCGAGTCCTCCAGGATGGTGAGCGGAACAGGGTTTCGGTGCCAGCGCCATTGAACTATGGTACCGATGGTTTGTAGTCCAGCGATTGTCTCACGGAGGATGTCCACTTTTCTGTACAGTTGGTGAGCCTTACGGGAATGGTCGTCTTGAGAAGGGCTGTATTTGTCCCCTGATGCAGAGTGACAATCCTGGTGAGCGGAGGGGCGTGAAGACTCCACCTGAGAACTTTGCCTTCTGGCTGTGAGCATTCTCTATTGAAGAGTAAACACAGTTGGCGGTATGGTATCTATGTCACTACGATATCTGTTGGCGGACGACGTTGAAACCATTATCAGTACATCTACTACCCCCAGGTGGCACACGCCATCATCGGACCAAAATCGACGTCGTCTTTCCAGGTGAACTAATTTTTTTTCCCTGGCAGTGTATTTTTATAAGACATACCTCACATTTAATTGCCAGCCCTGAGGCACAAGGATCGCAGATTGCGAGTATAATATTTCATAGTGGCAGGGGTGGATCTTAGAGCTAGTACCGTCACTCTTGTCGTCTATCGCAGTTACAGCATAAATGTATGTAAACTCACGGTCGCAAAGCCTCTTATGAACACTGGACCTAATCTGTGTTGTCACTTGTCCAGATGTGTAGCTGAACATGAACACCCTAGCACCCAGACCTGACCCTTCTGCCCCGACCAGACCCGAAGGCCACCCATCAGACGCCTGGCGGCCTGGGTGGCTAAAGGCGGAGGTGCGAAAGGGGGTCACCTTGGGTGCAGACAGCTGCTCCATCAGGTCTGGGGGAAGAAGCGCCGGCGGCCGAGCTTTCCCCCCTCTTCGGGGCGGCACAATTACAAGCGCGCGCCGCCGGGGCTGCGGATACGTCATCCCCCTGCAGATTTACGGCGCGACCCCGCCGCCGTAAATTACACGTTTGTCTTTATAAATAACGCTAATTGAAAAAAGAAGCGGACGAGCCGGAGGGACGGCCGCCTGATGCATGGCGGAGGGGTATACGTTTCCCAGATGGAGAAATTGATGAGAGGTATAAATAAACAGCGGCCGGGGGATTATTTATCCCCGGACCATTAGTCTAACGACACGCCGGCGGGACCGGAGTGGCGCTGAGAGAGGCGGGTAATACGGCCGGCATTACGGGCCGCGTAATGGGAAGGCGCGGTAGCCCGGCGAGGCCAGGGGGACCTCATAGCGGCGCGTCTACCCTGCCCGCGCCGGAATGTAAACAATGGGCGTGCGGCTGTCAGCGGCAGGGTGCGGGAGATGTATGGCGGCGGCCAGGGATGATCCCAGTGGGAGAGTTCCACAGAGGGGAGAGGGGGAGGGATTAAAGGAGCTCCAGGGGCACCTCTATTTCATACAACGCTTCACGGAGATATTTTTTTCCACGAGCATTGTCTTAGACTGAGGTCGCAGCGGCACCGCCGTCGAGGGACTCGGCACACGACCGACAACGATCGAAGACTGCCGATGTTTTCAAATCGGTACACCAGCACTTGCGCGATCTCAGTGCAACCAGTATCAGCGTCCGAACGCACAGATTTCGGTCGGTGGAATTCAGATTAGTTTGATTTCTCCGGTGGTATCTCCTGACGTTCCCACACGCATAACATGGATTGTTAGAAATTATAAATTTAGTATAAGAAAGGAGCTGCTTGTAGCGTCCTGAGGATGAGAAACGTTAGGTTGACGCGTAAGTTCGTAGCCTTTTAGTTTTGGATGTTTGTATTTCAGTTGCTGTGGCTTTATTAATCGATTGTCGTTTTTTATTTGTAGTTCATTGTTGCTGTTTGGATTTACTTATTGTCATTTTGTTATTTGGAGATACTAAATGGAGCTGTGGACTCTAGAAAATGGAGTGGCACGTGGAAAAATCGGAACATTTCCGACATAAAAAATTGTTCAAATGGCTCTGAGCACTATGGGACTTAACTTCTGAGGTCATCACTCCCCAAGAACGCAGAACTACTTAAACCTAACTAACCTAAGGACATCACACACATCCATGCCCGAGGCATGATTCGAACCTGCGACCGTAACGGTCGCACGGTTCCAGACTGTAGCGCCTAGAACCGTTCGGCCACCCCGGCCGGCTTTCCGAAATATTCTTCTGTTTGAGTTCAGCAGCAAAGGCAGCCAGAAACGGTTGCGTCGTGTATGGGGATAAAGCCATTCGACAGAGCACGGCAAGAAAATGGTTTTCTCGTTTTCAGAAGGACCTTTTCGACATTAGTATCTCTCAACGTTTAGGAAAACCTTCGGGGTTTCATGAAGATTGTTTACACGCATTAATCCACAATGATCCACGTCAGTGTACTCGAGAGCTGGCAGATGTGTTGAACTGTGATCATTCCACCATCGTGCGACATTTGCATGCAATGGGGAAGGTTCAGAAATCGGGTGTATGGGTACCGCATGGCCTAAGCCAAAATCACAAAAGTCAGCAGGTGGCCATTGGTGCATCTCTGCTTGCTCGTCACTGGGTGACTCGAGAACAACACCGACCGTGCCTATCCTGTACCGCTGCTGGTGACGAGAAATGGTGTCTTTACGCTAACGTAAGAAAAGGAAGGAACGCTTGAGCCCAAACAGAGCAACAACTCCCCGTACAAAGACCTGCGCACATCCACAAAAGCTGATGTTACGTATCTGCCGGAACAGTCGCGGTCTGGTGTGCTACGAATTGCTTCCACGAGGTGTAACACTCACTGCTGACATTTACTGGCCACAATTGCGACGTCTTGCAGACGCAGTCTTAGAGCAACGACCAGGAAGACTACGTGAACTGATCTTACTCCACGATAACGCCCGTCCGCATTCTGTTAGATGACGAAAAGCACCATACAGGAGTTGGGATGGGAAGTCATTCCGCACGCACCTCATTCGCCTGATCTTACGCGCTCAGATTTTCATCTTTCCCGCTCTCAGTCGAACAACCTTCAAGTAACATGCTCTCCGAACATGACTCGACGAGTTCTCCGCCTCAAAACCATGTGAGTCTCGGCATCGAAAAGTTACCCAACCGTTGGCAGACTGTTGTAAATAGTGAAGGACGGCATATTATTGATGATGAAGTCTCTGTTTTGTGTATGTGTTGTGTTTATTAAACTTAGCGGATGAATCGTGTGAGACTCAACTCGCTTTATTTGTTCACGAGACCCAGAAAATATTAGATACAGGCTTCCAGGTAGATGCCATTTTCCTTGACTTCCGGGAGGCGTTCGATACAGTTCCGCACTGTCGCCTGATAAACAAAGTAAGAGCCTACGGAATATTAGACCAGCTGTGTGGCTGGATTGAAGAGTTTTTAGCAAACAGAACACAGCATGTTGTTCTCAATGGAGAGACGTCTACAGACGTTAAAGTAACCTCTAGCGTGCCACAGGGGAGTGTTATGGGACCATTGCTTTTCACAATATACATAAATGACCTAGTAGATAGTGTCGGAAGTTCCATGCGGCTTTTCGCGGATGATGCTGCAGTATACAGAGAAGTTGCAGCATTAGAAAAATGGAGTATAAATGTAGGTGTAGATGTAGGTAGAATTCACCCAATATTTTTCTTCGACGACTAGTGTCTGAGGCTGAGGCCACAGTGCCAACGACATCGAGGGGTTCCGCAGACGACAGATGTCGGCCGATGTATTCAAATCAGCACATCGGCACGTGCGTGGTTTCACTGCAACCAATATCAATGCCCAACATAGACTTCGGACGACGGTCGCTGGAATTCACATCAGTTTGTTTTCTTCAGTCGAATCGGCCGACATTGCCCACACGCAAATGATAGATTACAAGCAGAGTTGCGCTCTAGTATAACTACAGTAGTTCCGGTAATGTACATAAATGACGTAGGAAATGCTAGTATTACCGGTAGTGTTGGTAGAATTGGTAATGAAAGAAACATAAATGAATCTGTGAGAGAGAAACTGGGAGCCGAAGACTTCCCTTTGTGTTTTTGTTTGATTGTTTTGCACATAATTAGAAACGCACCTGTTCATTTTTAGTCCGCTGTGTATTTTAACCGTACAAAATATCAGTTGAATTTTATAAGTAATAAGAATTAGTTGATCGGGTATCTTCTGCGCTTTTATGTAGCCGGGAAGTAATTACATTTGATGCAAGTACGGTTTACATGCACACACACACAAAAATCTATACAGTTATTGTTGTTATGTACTCAGTAGGATGTACACAATGGTCAAAGGCAACAGCTTTCTGTTATTATTGATAAGTGCGGAAGTTGTTTAGCAGTAACAGAAATACGTTTTATATAAGCTTGACGAAGTACTGAAGCGGTGTTTGATATGTTTTTGTTTTGCATTTTTTTTTATTTTACTTTGTTTTGAGCAAACTGCGTTTTTCAAATTCAAATGGCTCTGAGCACTATGGTCATCAGTCCCCTAGAGCTTAGAACTACTTAAACCTAACTAACCTAAGGACAGCACACAACACCCAGTCATCACGAGGCAGAGAAAATCCCTGACCCCGCCGGGAATCGAACCCGGGAACCCGGGCGCGGGAAGCGAGAACGCTACCGCACGACCACGAGCTGCGGACAAACTGCGTTTTTTATCACTATATTGCCAACTTGTAATTTTTACCGGCCAGTGTGGCCACGCGGTTAAAGGCGCTTCAGTCTGGAACCGCGCGACCGCTACGGTCGCAGGTTCGAATCCTGCCTCGGGCATGGATGTGTGTGATGTCATTAGGTTAGTTAGGTTTAAGTAGTTCTAAGTTCTAGGGGACTGATGACCTCAGATGTTAAGTCCCACAGTGCTCAGAGCCATTTGTAATTTTTATTTTTTATTTTTACTGTAACAGCCTTCTGTTTCCCATTACAGATTGACATTTAGAATAAAACGTCACTTAAACATTTACAATTTCTGTTTCGCTCTAAATACTGCTTCTTTTTTAAGTAACATACCGGAGGCTGACAATATACAACGAAAAATGATCCGTAGGTTCTGTGACCCTTTATATATCCTCAGTTTCTACACAGTTCACCGCTTCCAGTTTCTAGAGGGGATCTAGAAAGACACTGATCGCAAATGCAAACAAACTGATCGAAGTGAGGTGACACGTGATAGGTACGCAACACTCCTAACGTGCAGCTAACGCTGTTAACGATCTAACTCACCAAAGCTACTAGGAAAATTATCGTAGTCTGCGCTTACTTACGACAGTCTACAGTACCATTCGGTAGTTTTACAACTGCAATTATGATAAGTTTCTAAATTTAGTACAAGAAAGAAGGAGTTTGTGGCATACTGAAGATGAGAAATATCGTTAACAGGATATGTTTCGGAATATATGGTATAAAATCACTACGTGATTGGAAACACGAAGTCTGGAAAAACTCAAGAATTTAATAATAATTTCCTGAACTTTACCTTATATTACGTTACGCTTGTAATGCTTCATGTATACCTTCAGCCTGATGTCTATACTTCTTGCAGCACAGGCAAAAGTTGTGTCGGTAATTTTTGGCCTACGTTATAACCTCAAAAAAACTATGTGTTCAAGTGAAAAATATTTCGTATGTCCATTTTGATGCTTAAAGTGTCTGTGTCTTCTAGTGTTGTGATAGATGGATATTAACTATCTTTCGAATTACGAGGGCTATTCGGAAAGTAAGGAACGATAGGAAACCATAGTGAAAATCAAAACTGTTTTAATTGCAATAGAACGCCGCTCAGACTTAGACATCTGTCGTAGCGTTGTACCAACTTTCCAATTCCCTCGTTATGGAAGACAGCCGCCAGTGCTTTTCGACGATGTTCTACTCTGGACTGCAGCTGGTTGTCTGTGTCAAAATATTGTCTTCATAGCCAGCGGTTCATTTAAGCAGAGATGAACCACAGGGGTAGCCAATTACGGGCTGTATCGTGGGTGAACAAACACTTCCCATCGAAAACGCTGCAGCAGCAGCGCCATTGCCCTTGCAGAGTGCGTCCGAGCGAAGCGCATGAAGTTATGTTATGTGGATTGCATAGCTTCAGGCGAAATCTTTCGCCAGGCCCTCATACTTGGCGGGAAACGCTAATTTCTTTACGTTCTCACTGTGAGCTCAGAACTGAAAAGAGCGACATGATGCGATCGACGGGCGTACTAGACACAGCGCCCAACGCATCTGTGCAAAGCTTCATCAGATTTTCACTGTATTTTCCATTTCGCGACCGTCAGGTGTTCAGAATATCTTATTCTAAAAAAAACATACATTTGCTTTGCTGAACTTCTTTGAAGTTGTGCATAGTATTTGTAATCTTACTTTTCAAGGTTACTCTGAACCATTTTGGGTATGTAATACAACGTTTCTCTCTTTATCTCATATATTCGTAAAATTTATCTGGTTCTTCTAATAACTGAGGAGAGAGTGTAAGGTACTCGACACGATCTTTTCAAGACGTATGTAGATTTTGACCTCCTTTATCAGGGCAAAAACTGACGAAGGAGATCGGACACAAAATCGGACGCACTTTAACGAAATTGTCGGCCGATGTTATGGGGCAACGTGTGGTGACGCCGTCTGGCGGCAGATATCGGTGAACCCAGCCTACGGGCTTACCTCCGACATCTAGTGTCTGTGTGCCTATACGTCCCCTGTTGTCCGGTTTAGTGGGAGGACATCGGGTAGTATGTAACTTATGTTTTTTAAGTCTCCTCTAAAATATAAATTAAAAACGTACAAAAGAAGATAGTGAACTATATACGGTTGAGGAGTAATGGGAGAGTGATGACAAGCGGTTAAATATCTTTTTATTAACAATTTGGTGAAAATCTGTTACATGTATACTGCATAGAACATCTAAGCCGCCGGATCGGCAGACTGAAGTGAAATCAGGGGAGTCGGAAGTAAGAATGACCACCAAACAATGTTTCTTACACAAAAAATTAAAATTTTTTTTTATAAGGTTCAATCTTGGTATTGTATCTGTTCTGCCCTGACCTGTTTACAACTGCGCCAGGTTAGGGCGATTTAATATATCCTTGAGTGACATTCAAGCTATTAGGGAAGATTTTTCTACAAGGTGTTGCGCCTATATGTTATTGCAAGAATATACAGAGTGTATCATAATTAATAGCGTAAACGCATACAGTTGAAAGTACACGATACTAGAAACAAAAAAGTCTCAGTAAATATAGGATTGAAAATGCATAGCTTAAGAGCTACGAGCAATTTTTCACTTTCGATGCTGTGAAACAAATCTCTTTTACTGCAAGCCCTTTGCTTTCCATATTTTGGGACGTGGCAGTGTGGACCAAAATAAGAAAAAATATCCAGTAAACATTTGCTCACAAATGCATACCTTAAAAGTTATCAGCATTTGTTCCTTAGTAGTAGAGAAGATGAAAAAGTGCTCATAGCTCTTAACATATGCATTTTAGAGCACATGTTTACTGAACATTTTTTTCTTGTTTTGGTCCACACTGCCACTTCCCAAAATATGGAAAGCAAAGAGCTTGCAGTGGAAGAGATTTGCTTTACAGTATCGAAGATGAAAAATTGCTCGTACCTCTTAAGGTATGCGTTTTCGATCCTATGTTTATTGAGACTTTTTTGCTTCTAGTATCGTGTACTTTCAACTGTATACGTTTACGCCATTAATTATGATACACTCTGTATAGTTTTAAATCAGTGTTCGATGGTTTATTTTTCAAGTTAACTGACGTGGAAGTGTACTCGATTTTGCTTAGTTTGCTGAGCTATAACTGATTATTCCTTGGATCAATGTTTTGTGTTCAACTGCTTTGTTGGCGTCAGTAGAGGCACAATATTTTATCTCAGTCTGATACTAAACCTAGGGCCTCAGTTGTTACTTTTATACTGATAACTTAATTTTTTCAGGAAACTTTTATTTAGGGCCCCCTATTGCGGTGGTTCACCACAGCAAAATTATAAAACGAGCATACCCTCGGAATTGGAGGCAGTCTCAAGTTAACTCACATTCATGCAAACGCAACCCACACCCAGGTGATCACGGCCTCTGGCTGCCGAGGCCAGACTCATGAGTCTTTCCGAAATTTTTGGCACCAACGTTAAACAACAACCTGTCTTTATATAGCAGTATAGATGCAGATAACATTACTCTCACCTACTGTGTGCGGTTCCGCTGAAATACTGATTGGTCGCAGGTTCGAATCCTGCCTCGGGCATGGATGTGTGTGATGTCCTTAGGTTAGTTAGGTTTAATTAGTTCTAAGTTCTAGGCGACTGATGACCTCAGAAGTTAAGTCGCATAGTGCTCAGAGCCGTTTGAACCATTTGAAATACTGATTATTTGCAAATACATGTAATTAGTACACTTCACGTCGATTTGATGTTTTCTGCATGGCGCCCAGATAGTGTTACATTTTTAATGGCCTATAATGTTCATAAACTTCGACGGCACAAAACATTGACTTCATAAATTTCTCACAATTCTCTGTCTCTCAATAGCTCACGTATTGGGAAACTTCCCCAACTTCCATTTTGAGTTGCTCGACTTCTTTATGTCATTAAGCGCTCTCCTACTTTTCAAACTCTTGTGTACTCCTCATTGGAAGTGTGCAGTTTACAAATTACTCACTGCAATATCTTTTCGACTAGGAATGTTAATTGAGAAAGATATGTAAGATAGCCTCTGTCAAATTTGTATAACAGTAGACCCGTGGTTCAAGATCAGCGTCTTTCATTTACAAATAAATTGTCCTCGCGCCCGTGTTCGATCCCAACCACTGTCTAACTCTTGAATAAAGTTTATCAGTAATGGTTGCCTAAGCCTCGGATACAAAGAGTTATCCTCGTTCTGCCAACGGACTTATCAAAAAGGATGGGGGAGCGGACAGAGGTTCAGGGCAACCCTTCGATCTTGGGATGGGAAACTGTCTATAACGAGCGGAAGAAACAGCAATAATCAAGTGCTTCAGGATGCAGAAAGCAGTGGAAACCACTGCACTACAGACACATAATATATATCCACAGGACATGTGGCCTGTAAATGAAAAATTTTTATGGTGTTGCCTCCATCGGCAAAAGATTACTCAATGCACCCTCATTCGGGTCTGCAGGAGGGGACTGCCAAGAGGGAGGTGTCAATGAGAAAAAAGACTGAAAAGTCACTTACGAGACGGAACACGGGATAAAAGAAACCTTAAATGTGGTAGGGAAACTAGAAAGTCTGAAAAAGAAAACGCAAAGGCTCAGTCCATATATGACGGTGGTCAGTGACATGAAATATAAAGAGGATAACGAATATAAGGTAATATCAATAGCAGCGGAAAATGATGGATCGGAAGTAGGATTCGGCGTGAATAGAAGGGCATGGCAGAGAGAGTGAACTGCTGTGCACAGTTCGTGATAAGATTATTCTCATCAGAATTGACAGTAGATGAACGTCAACAACAACAGTTTCGGCATAATGTCGATGTCACAACTGGAAGATGAAGTGAAAGAGAAATTGCATGAGGAGGGAGTCAGTATGCAAAGAGAAAAGAAAATCTACGGAGAAGCAACAGAAGACAGAGTTTTGGGAGAATATAAGGTCGGCAGAGGAATGATAGAGAACTCTTTTTTTTAGGCGACAGTCAACAGCCGAAATATATCGTATAAAATCCATTACACAGTACTGGTCTTTAAATTTCGGTCTAAAACTTTCATCCAAGAAACATACCAACGTCAAACATAATGTAAAAACGCACAAAATCCAAAAGACACTTGTAGTAAACCAATCATAATTTGATACAAACTAAGAAAAAAATCAGTCACTTCTCATGCATAATATAAGACTGCCATCCACATAACTGACTACGTTGGATCATAAGATACAGACTCTCGCACCCAAAAAGACGAATTTGATCCTACAGCCCCGTACTTGCCCCATCGGACTTTCACGTGTTCTCTGCATTGCTAGCCTTACTCCTTGGACATCACTTCCAGACCAATGATGAAGTGGGGCAAGCTGTGTGACAACTCCTTGCATCGCAGGGCTCGAGTTTTAACAAAGTGATTCCTTCAAACTGATTGCACGCTACGACAAATGTCTCGGTCTCGAAGGTAATTATGTCGAAAAATAGTACAAGGAGATACCCTGATGAATTTATTTTTGGCAATAAAATTTCTATGTGAAAAACTATGACGAAACTTACTTTCGGAACGTCCCTAGTACATTCATTGTACTGGCCTTTGTTTTAGTTTGTTTTTCATGAATTCCTGACATGGTATATCTTAATGTATCAGACACACATATTATGTTGTTTCATGATTTTAAAAGGACACTAATTTACTTTATAGACAACACAAACTTTTTTGGTGCTGTGCTGTACTTTCAAGGCCTATAACATTTGTGTACAATTACTGTACTAAATGATTCATTAAAGGAAAAGGTAGATACACTTAGGTATATGTGCTTAAATGTCGCCATGTGGGTTAATATCCGGTATAAAAGTTTTTCTTTAATTGAGTTAGTCGATATGATGACTACCACAGGAGTATCTTTCCCATATGGCTTCTTTGGTTTAGTTCCAATCTTACTTTAAATTTGTCTTTTGCCACTGGATGGGCCACATGATCTTGTTCGATTGTTTGATATCACGTTGTGCACAATAGTCGTGATTGCTACAACGATAGTAATCTTGTAGTAATAATCACATATGATTTGTGATAGCCTTTCCTTTTTCTTTTGTAGGTGTAAAATCACGATTGGTTTACATATGTCTTCGAATTTTGTAAGGTTTTGTTTTATCTTTTTTTTCATTTGACGTCGCTGAATGATGGTATAAGGCCGAAACTGGTCGGAATAAATATCAAATTAAGAAAAAGCATTGTGCCAGAAATTTTATACGAGGATAACCAATAACTGAGTTTCACAACAAATATCGGCTAGTCATAGAGAATATACCGTTTAAATATCACAAGAAGGGGAGTATACTTGAAATAGGCGTGGTGACACGGGAATATTGCAGCTGGATTATATCATGATGAGACAGAGAGTATGAAATCAGATGCTGGTTTATAAGGCGTGCCCAGGAGCACATACAAACTCAGATTACAATTTATTAACGGTGAAGAGTAGACTAAATTTTAAGTCAATCGTTCGGAAGAATCAATATGAAAAGAAGTGTGATAATGAAGTGCTAAGGAATGATGGGGTACGATTGACAAATGGCTCTGAGCACTATGGGACTTAACAGCTATGGTCATCAGTCCCCTAGAACTTAGAACTACTTAAACCTAACTAACCTAAGGACATCACACAACAGCCAGTCATCACGAGGCAGAGAAAATCCCTGACCCCCCGGGAATCGAACCCGGGAACCCAGGCGCGGGAAGCGAGAACGCTACCGCACGACCACGAGCTGCGGACGGGTACGATTGAACTCTACGACTATAGATACTGCGATAATTGCCATAATAGGCAGACCAGTTGAAGAGGAATGGACACCTGTAACAAGAGCCATCACAGAAATTGGATGGAGTGGACAAATATAGATACAAAGAAGGTAGCTGCGAAGGAACCTTGAGTAACAGAAGAAAGACACAAGTAGGAAATGCAAGAATGTTTAGGAAAAGGCAGGAGTACAGCAATATAAGTCACTTATGAAGGAAACATACACGAAGTGCAGGGAGTTTAAAGCAAAACTGGAAAAGGAATAGTCGTTGGAGGAATTGGCTGAGCATATAGAAAAGTCGCTACAACCTTCGGCGAAATTAAAAGCAGAGGCCTCAACTTTAGAAGTGCAGGAGGAATTCCGCTCTTAAACGCAGATTCGAGAGCGGATAGGGGGAAAGAGCACATTGAAGGCTTCTGTGAGGGTGGTGGGTGGGGAGGGAAGGTGGGGGTGGGGGGGTTAGTCCGATGTCATGATAGAAGGAGAAACTGTCCTTGATATGTAATACCTTGTGGATCCCGCATTAGAGTGGGAATTTAGCGGAGGTTTGGAAGATTTGTTATCAAGTACCGCAGAAGGAATTTCTAAAATGATTGGATGAAGTGAAGATAAAACAACTATTCTCGTTAGTGTGTAGAATCCATGAGACTGGAGACATACCGTCAGACTTACACAAAAATATATTTTCACCCCGAAAATAGCAATGGAAGATAAGTGCGAGAACTATCGGACAATCAGCTTAACAGCTCATTCACACAAGTTGCTGACAAAAATAATGTACAGGAGAACGGAAAAGAAAACTTTCGATCTGTCAGATGAAAATCAGTTCACCTTTAGAAAAGATAGAGGCGACAGAGAGACAGTTCCGACGATGTGCTTGATAATGAAACGAAGACTGAAGAAAAACCAAAATACATTCATCAAACCAGTCAGTAGATTAACGACCAAAACATAATAATTATTACACGGTTTTCTCTAAGAAAAATCTATTAAATAATTGGCATGGGTTACACACCATTGATATCACCACAAATCCCATGAATCACTTGTATTACACGAATAACAATAATATTGACAGCTAAGCTTCCTGTCTAGCTATAAGAACGAACGAGAAGACTGAGAAAGTGGTTTTTAGTTCCTCACGTCTTCTGTATTCCTAATGCTACTCCTGTTCTTCCTTTTCTGCTTTGTCCTCGGATATTCAAAGCGCTACGGAGTTCTACTGACTTGAACGTATTTGGTATTTTCTGCGTCTTCTGTTTCCCAATCACCGCTACAGCATTAAGAGACACACCATTCATGACGAAAAAGACATACCTATATATGATCACTTTTTTATGTATATGGCTTCAGATATTAAAATAATGGTATTACCAGCCTACATCAAGTGGTAGCTGACGAGAACAAGACATTAACACTCGGCACTGACGATGTGGTAACGTTCCTTACAGGAAATAAATGCTAACTTTGGTAATAAAGGTTCACTCTATTCACTCTACCGACAACCTATTCACTATTTGTTTACTACGGTGCTCTAGTCACTCGAAATTCTCAAAACACTTCCGCTTACAGTCAGCAGATAGAATGAATGTGCCCCTACACGATAGGCAGCTGAAAGCATAAGGTGTTGGTTGGGTTGCCGATGCACCAGGCTCTACGCTTCCTTATCTCACTGCCGAAGTTGTAACATACGCCCATTTTTCAAAACTTTTTTCCGAATTTTGTTCCACATTAAATGTCTCTTAAGTTTGATACTGTTCATAAAACTTATCAAAGCACTTGTAAATCTGAAATTATTTCTAACAGTATAAAATCCTAAATATCTAGATCACACAGCATTTGTAATTCACTGTTGAATATGATTGATCCACTGTGGAGAACGACTTCCTTTAGTACCAAAGTAAAAATTAACGCTGTTTCTAAAAAAATATTCGTATTGTCTCTCTTATTACCGTATTATTTGACGAAAACTGTCGTAATTTCTCGCGACTCTCCTCAAATATATCTTCGATACATTAGTGGGTTATAATTCCGCAACTGACTATCGTAGAGGAGCGTGGAAGTGCAGATTGATCCTACATCACAGCTATAAGTTACGACGAAGCATCCTAGCTGTTACTGCATGATTATATTAAACATCAAAGAAAGACAAACCAAACAAGTGGAGCGTTACAAAGAGAATACCAATAAAATGCAGGCTTTGTCTAAATATTAAACCATCTCATGATAGGGCATGACTTATTTTTAGTTGAAATTGCTGGAATAATTTTTATTTATATTGACCAGTGGCGCTATAGTTACGATCTACAACATTTTTTTCAGAAGGCTGACAAAGTGGTTCGACCCGCACTTTGAAAATTTCCCTCTGGACCGAGTTAAAAATAGCACTCTATCGATATTTCAGCTTCGACAGCCCACTCTCCTGCGTTACCAGGGGGATTGCTGTAGAGACGGCCTTGCGATTGACGTAGTGATCTGCGGACGATCTTTCAAAAATGGTTCAAATGGCTCTGAGCACTATGGGACTTAACATTTATGGTCATCATTCCCCTAGAACTTAGAACTACTTACACCTAACTAACCTAAGGACAGCACACAACACCCAGTCATCACGAGGCAGAGAAAATCCGTGACCCCGCCGGGAATCGAACCCGGGAACCCGGGCGTGGGAAGCGAGAACGCTACCGCACGACCACGAGCTGCGGACGGCGATCTTTCCATGTGTATGAGATATCAGTGCTCATTACTTCAATATGAAAAACTTAACGGAACTTCCCATTATGATTAAAGGTATATACTTCATTGCTCATTTTATGAAATATTAGTATTTCGGGTTCAGTCGTCTTTAGTTTCCGATATTTATTGTCACGGTGTAATTCGGCAGCACGCTCCTACTAACAGGTGCCTATTATTTATCTAGCAGTTGTTAATTACAGATTCATCTGAAGCCTGAAAGGGTTTCTTGTAAGACATGTCAATGCAGTTCCGAACCCCCCAGGATAGCCGAGCGCGCTAACGCGCTGCTTCCTGGACTCGGGTGGCACGCCAGCCCCGGATCTAATCCGCCCGGTGGATTAACGACGAGGGCCGGTGTGCCGGCCAGCCTGGATGTGGTTTTTAGGCGGTTTTCCACATCCCGCTAGGTGAATACCGGGCTGGTCCCCACGTTCCGCCTCAGTTACACGCGTTGCAGACATTGGAAACACGTCCGCACTATTTCACGATTTATACTCGACGCAGACAGTTGGGGTACACTGATTCCGTCCTGGGGGGTACGGGGTGGCGGCAGGAAGGGCATCCGGCTATCCCTAACACTAACACTGCCAAATCCGTTGTAGCCACGCCGACCCTGCGGTGGCTGCGGGACTATGGCGTAAGCGGAAAAAGAAGAAGAAGATGCCAATGTAGATCCGAAATATAGTAGCCCCTGTCCAGAAAAGTTAATCTTTGCTATTGTGCACGATTCTGTGCACTCTACTGTTTAATCAATCTCATGCCTATATTTACTTGCATCTAGGAGGGATATATCCTTGTACACGCAGCACGGAAACAGACACAGAGCTATTGTTTCAGTTATAGACGCTCGAAACATAGTGAAGCTAGCGTGTCTCTTAACTTTCTAAATTTGTCAGTCCTGCGTCACCAAGAGACAGGAAGCACCAACACAAAAATAGAGTAAGCAATATGAACAAACTTCCACTTTGCTTCTCCGCCGATTATTCAGTTGCATTAAAAGACAAGAAAAAAAGGACGCGCTATGGAGGAATTATTGGAAGGGGACGGAAATCAGTAGATGGATGTGACGTACCGGGTGATCAAAAAGTCAGTATAAATTTGAAAACTGAATAAATCACGGAATAATGTTGATAGAGAGGTACAAATTGACACACATGCTTGGAATGACATGTGGTTTTATTAGAACCAAAAATTAAAAAAATGTCCGACAGATGGCGCTTCATCTGATCAGAATAGCAATAATTAGCATAACAAAGTAAGGCAAAGAAAAGCTACAGGAAATGCTCAATAAGTCCACCACCATTCCTCAACAATAGCTGTAGTCGAGCAATAATGTTGTGAATAGCACTGTAAAGCATGTCCAGAGTCATGGTGAGGCATGGCGTCAGATGCTGTCTTTCAGCATCCCTAGGGATGTCGGTCGATCACAAAACACTTGCGACTTCAGGTAACCCCAAAGCCAATAATCGCACGGACTGAGGTCTGGGGACCTGGGAGGCCAAGCATGACAAAAGTGGCGGCTGAGCACACGTTCATCACCAAACGACGCGCGCAAGAGATCTTTCATGCGTCTAGCAGTATGGGTTGGAGCACAATCCTGCATAAACGTCGTACGCTCCAGCAGGTGTTTATCAGCCAGGCTGGGGATGATGCGATTCTGTAACATATCGGCGTACCTCTCACCCGTCACGGTAGCAGTCACTGACTTTTTGCTGTTCAGCGCCATCTGTCGGACATTTTGTGAACTTTGTTTTTTTTGGTTCTAATAAAACCCCATGTCATTCCAAGCATGTGTGTCAATTTTTACCTCTCTATCTACATTATTCCGTGGTTTATTACGTTTTCAAATTTATACTGAGTTTTTGATCAGTTGGTACATGTACAGATAAACACTTTACTACAATTTCAGAAAAATTGGATGATTTATTCAAGAGAAAGAGTCTCACAAACTGAGCAGATTAATAACGAAGTGGTCCACCGCTGGTCCTTATGGAAGCAGTTATTCCGTTTGTCACTAATTGACAGAGTTGTTGGATATCCTTCTGAGGGATATCGTGCCAAATTCTGTCATTCTGTCCAGTTGGTGTGTTAGATCGTCAGAATGAAATTCGCGAAGACTTCATGCCCTGATATCGACACGTCCCCCGTTTACTATCCCTGCCAGTTGCGGTATGAAATTGCCCTGCAGCGTCACACATTCATCCATCAGTTGCCAAAGACGGCAATTTTGTATTCTCGGTCGATTCCTGTATGAATATCAGTTTCTGGCCAATTTGCAAAAATCGTTCGTTTTTTGGACTTCGAGTGTATATTGTGATGTGAAATATTCGACTGTCAGGCACACGTGGAATAATAATAAGTGAATCCAGTAGTAATAATGAATCAGTAATAAGTCCAGTAGTAAAACAGCCCACTCGTTTCTGCGATCGGCGGCGCCACATACGCGCAGCAGGCAAGCGAGCACGCCGCAAAAGGCCACAGACACAGCTGCTCCACCACGTCACGTCACGTAACGTGGCGTGATCCCGTCGTCTCCGGAACGAGATAAACCTGCCCGCACAGTGACAACAAGCCAGTGTCGCATCCAGTCTGCCTGTTTACAACACACGGACTACCTGCCCCCTTGTTGATGAACTACGCTGCGAGCTTGCATTATGTTGGGTGTATTTTTCATAGCAGTACGAAGGACTTGGGTTTTCTTCGTAGATTCTCTATATTTACTAGCGTTCATCGTTTGTATAACGGCAGCCAGCCAGGAGTTCGTATTATGTACTGTTCCCTCCACTTAGTACAAGCTTGTAACTAGCCATTTGTTTCCATATGAAGAAAATGGAAGCAATGTTCTAACACCCGCCACGTACATTAGTGAGTTGAAGTTAACACTACATTACCTATAACTCGTAAATGACAATGTGACCAATTTTGGTCTTCTGGTTTGTATGAAGTGTCGCTATGGATTAACGGGACTCTGTGCGGCTGGTCCCGGCGTAGGTTCGAGTCCTCACTCGAGCATGGGTGTGTGTGTGTTTGTCCTTAGGATAATTTAGGTTAAGTAGTGTGTAAGCTATTGATGTAAAACATTTTATTTCAAAAGCATACATATTTAGTTATTGTCAAAAAAATGGCTCTGAGCACTATGGGACTCAACTGCTGAGGTCATTAGTCCCCTAGAACTTAGAACTAGTTAAACCTAACTAACCTAAGGACAACACAAACATCCATGCCCGAGGCAGGATTCGAACCTGCGACCATAGCGGTCTTGCGGTTCCAGACTGCAGCGCCTTTAACCGCACGGCCACTTCGGCCGGCAGTTATTGTCACTCTCAGTATACTCCCCTCCTCTATTCTTGCAACACTCCATGCGAAATTTTCGTTGATGGAAAGAGTGCGGGAAGTCTTCTTAGGTGAGCTCCTTGATGACGCACGCTTCTTTTTCTCTCGCTGCTTCAAGGGACTGGATTTTTGTTCCTTTTAGTGGATATTTGACCGTGGGAAATAAGTAAGTCACATGGTGCTAGATGAGGCTAATAAGGTGGGTGTGTAACATTGGGATGCTGTCAGTGCGGTATGAACCGGTGCGTCATCTTGATCCAGAACCCATGACTTGTTCTTTCACAATTCTGGTCCTCACGGAGCTGAGCAAGAATCTCAGGGTAGTCATTTTGATTAATAGTTTGACCTTCAGGAACCTAGCGAAGACACACAACTCTAAGAATATCGAACGTCCTCATGGTTTTGAGTCTTGATTTGTTCAATCGAGCTTCTTTCGCTGTCGGTGAAGCTGGGCCATTCCGGTGCGTGGACTGGCTCTTATTTCTGGATAGTAAGTGAAAAACCAAGGTCGTTACTTGTTATCACTCATCTCAAGAAATTAGTATCGTTCTCAGTGGTATTCAAGGTGACAGTACGAACATTTTCACGAGCTTCCTTTTGTTCGATCGTGAGAATTTTAGGCACCAATTTCGTGCACTTTTATCATGTTAGGTTCGTTATGTACATTTTGTGTTATGCATTCTTCATCAGATTCTACAGTTTCAGCAATCGATCGAATACTCTACCGACCAAATCGCATTATTTACTTTTTCGATATTTTCATCCGTTTTTTGACGTTGAAGAGCGTCACGGGAGTGAGTTATCTTCAACATCTTCTCGGGCATTATGGAAACGCTTGAACTACTCAAAAACTCATGTTAGCGATAAACAGTCTTTGCCATGCACTTCTTTTAGTAAACGATAGGTTTCAGTAATAGTTTATGCAAATTTTATGTGAAACTTCACGACAATTCGTTGCCCTACTATTAAATTTATAATTTTTCCCGAAAAACAAAAACAGCTCACACACAAAAGAACGCCACGGCCGCACTGATTTCTCTACAGACCTCAGAGATCAGAGGTGCTGCATTCGACTGAGAGGGCTTCACGCTTCACAGTTATTGGTTGTTGATCTTTGGCGCGTGCGTATTTACTCTGTCATAACATCAGTCCCATCATTTTACAGCTACAGGTCGTATTTTAGTAACAGTCGTATATCCATACTTCCTCTGGTAAGTGTGTTTTATTTGTTTCTATATTTGAAGCCCGTTTCACGTCTGAAACCCATCACAAGGCTATCGTTGAAAGCTGATTGATGGGTAACAATTTCATGTCAACAGCCTAGATCTGAACAACGGTAAATCCTGCTAAACGCGAAGAAAATTTGTTTCCAACTATCTCCACTGTACGCTGATAGGTAGGGCTTTGATGTCATTCAATTCTTATGGTGAAGTCCACTGTCACGTAGTCACACTGGGGAAGTACCTTCCTCTAAAGTATTATGTGTGTTCATCCACAAACTTCACCAAAATGGTCAGTCATCGCATCTAAACAAACAAAAAGGCCTTTAGGATGCACTGCGTGAATTAACTTAGGAAAACTGGGGATGACACAGGAACGTTGCCTGTTGAAGCCCACAATAAAGTCAGGAAGCTTGGGTCTTCGCAATGATTACACTTCCTGGCAGAGGAGAATATGACAGCCTATACATCAAGGTCTAAAATAGTAAGTGTTTTATGAGAAAACTTGTTTCTACCGCTCTCAGTTATGCTTTATATCTTCTTGTAGTTCTGGAACATTTACAATCGCTTATTGTTGCGGACCAAAAACTAGATTTACTTCCTGTCTCATCTATAGAGAGTGCGTTTGAACTTCCGTAAAACCACCCTATCTCCATCTCATTGTCGATTACAAGCGTTGCCGTCCGGTCAACAGTGCCTACTTTTCTCACCGTTTTCGCACCAGTACAGACATGCAGTATTTTTATGAAACTTATTTTGAATACACTGTCAGAAAGGTTTCACATCGTTATCCGGAGAAACATGGTCCCCTGCAAACAATAAGGTATTCAGTGATGGTTTTTCCACACGTATTCCAATAGTTTTGCAGTTCGTCTGCTGTGAACCTAGCGTGTTCTGAACTTAAATCTCTTTGTAGTAACGAAAGAATGTTTCCACCATTTTGTAACTCTGAATGGTCAAACAAAATATTTTTTTCTATTTACATATGTTGCAGAATTCTATTGGTATAAACCCTCCTTATCCACGTTTTAAGGAATCAAATTACGGAAACTTCCTTCTATATAATCAACATATTTCAATAAAAAAATACCTGTTCTGGCATCTATTTCGAGCCTTCGTCAGTATCTACGAACTCCAACGATCGAGTGATACTATTCCATGCAAAAGTAAGTTTCAGTTACAGTAGAATAGATGAGAGGACTCATACAGCTGGTACGTTATTGCTGATGATTATGAGACAGTGTGTGCTGTCGAGTATTGTAGCTTACTACTCAATCTAAACCACTATGCGAGTAGTCTAAACTACAAAGAAACCTTTTCTTATAACAACTGCACGTTCGGTTATATTTTTTGTTGAGCATCACATCCAAATAGGGTATCAACCTGAGCAGCGTGAGGACTAATTCTTTAAAAAAAAGTTTTAATTTCTTGAAAGCAAACAATGTAATTAATAAATATTTAATTAGGAATTTGAGGCATAACTGAAATATTTCATGAATACTTGCTGTTAGGCATGTATGAAATGTCAAAAACGTTAACGTTAGAAACAGTCAAAATCTAAATGCAGCAGCCCATTACAAACAGTATTGTAAGGTGCTTAAAAAAGTTATTAGGAAGGCGAAAAGTATGTGGTATGCAGATAGAATAGCTAAGTCTCAGGATAAAATTAAAACCATATGGTCAGTCGTAAAGGAAGTGGCTGGTCTGCAGAGACAGGTCGAGAATATAGAATCAGTGCGTAGTGGGGATGTCCGTGTTACTGATAAGTCGCATATATGTACAGTACTTAATAATCACTTTCTGAATATAGCAGGTGAACTAAATAGAAACCTAGTCCCAACAGGGAATCATATAGCGCTCTTAGAAAAAAGTGTTCCGAGACTGTTACCTGAAATGCTCCTCCATGATACTGACAAGAGGGAGATTGAGTTAATAATTAAATCACTAAAGACCAAGAACTCTCATGGATATGACGGGGTATCTAGCAGAATACTGAAGTATTGTTCCACGTATATTAGCTCAGTACTTAGCCATATCTGTAACTTTTCCTTTAGCAGTGGTCGGTTTCCTGACCGATTAAAGTACTCGGTAGTGAAGCCACTTTATAAAAAGGGAGACAGGGATAATGTTGACAATTATAGACCTATTTCTATGCCATCGGTGTTTGCTAAAGTTATCGAGAGGCTTGTATATACAAGGTTACTGCAGCATTTAAATTCACATAATTTGCTGTCAAATGTACAGTTTGGTTTTAGAAATGGCTTAACAACTGAAAATGCTATATTCTCTTTTCTCTGTGAGGTTTTGGACGGATTAAATAAAAGGTTGAGAACGTTAGGTGTTTTCTTTGATTTAACGAAGGCTTTTGACTGTGTTGACCACAAAATATTACTGCAGAAGTTGGAACATTATGGAGTAAGGGGAGTAGCTTACAATTGGTTCGCCTCCTACTTTAAGAACAGAAAGCAGAAGGTAATCCTCCGCAATATTGAGAGTGGTAATGATGTTCAGTCCCAATGGGGCACTGTTAAATGGGGCGTTCCCCAAGGGTCGGTGCTGGGGCCACTGCTGTTCCTTATTTATGTAAATGATATGCCTTCTAGTATTACAGGTGATTCAAAAATATTTCTGTTTGCTGATGACACCACCTTGGTAGTGAAGGATCTTGTGTGTAATATTGAAACATTATCAAATAATGTAGTTCATGAAGTAAGTTCGTGGCTTGCGGAAAATAATTTGATGCTAAATCACAGTAAGACTCAGTTTTTACAGTTTCTAACCCACAATTCAACAAGAACTGACATTTTAATCAGACAGAATGGGCATGTTATAAGCGAGACGGAACAGTTCAAGTTCCTAGGCGTACGGATAGATAGTAAGCTGTTGTGGAAAGCCCATGTTCAGGATCTTGTTCAGAAACTAAATGCCGCTTTATTTACCATCAGAACAGTATCTGAAATAAGTGACATTTCAACACGAAAAGTAGTATACTTCGCATATTTTCATACGCTTATGTCATATGGTATTATTTTTTGGGGTAATTCTTCTGATTCAAAAAGGGTATTTTTGGCTCAAAAACGGGCTGTTCGAGCTATGTATGGTGTAAGTTCGAAAACCTCTTGTCGACCCCTATTCAATAGTCTGGGAATTTTGACATTGCCCTCACAGTATGTATTTTCTTTAATGTCGTTTGTTGTTAGCAATATTAGCTTATTCCCAAGAGTTAGCAGCTTTCACTCAGTTAATACTAGGCAGAAATCAAATCTGCATGTGGAATGCACTTCCTTGACTCTTGTGCAGAAAGGAGTGCAGTATTCTGCTGCATCCATTTTCAATAAGCTACCACAAGAACTCAAAAATCTTAGCAGTAGCCCAAACACTTTTAAGTCTAAACTGAAGAGTTTCCTCATGGCTCACTCCTTCTATTCTGTCGAGGAGCTCCTGGAAGAGATAAAAAATTAAGCAAATTCCAGTGTTACATTCTTGATTTTCTTTATTTAAACTAACGACTTGTTTCATTTTATGTGTTTCTACAATCGTGTTATAATTTCATGTATTGACTCGTTCCATGACCATGGAGACTTCTCCTAAATGTGGTCCCACGGAACAATAAATAAATAAATAAATAAATAAATAAATCAAATCACAGCGTAAATAGAATCTTCTCTGCTTTCTCTTGATCTATATACTCTCTATAATAATAGAATACCGATCTTTCATGCTTTCTGAACAAAACTTGAAGACAAAAAAATTGAGAAAGAAGCCAAATTACTGTTGAAAAGTAAGAAATAAACTACATTATAGAAACATCTGACGCGATTTGGAATGATTTCCGAAATCATGAACAGAAAATAAGGGGCCGATTGAGAATTTAAAGTTCAGTGTTTAACTTAGAATCTTAGAATTTTAAAAATGTACCAGGGGATATTTGTCTGGTGGAATTTCACTCAGTGATCCCCTTACATCACCAGTGTATGAGCATATCAGCTACTGTATATGATTTCGAGCATCATTCAAAGGTGCATCAAATGTTTCTCTCACTTAAATTGCTCCTTACTTTTGTACAAATCATTTCACAAAACGTTCGACCATGTTGTTTAAAAAACAATTTTTTTACTGTTTTATTTACAACCTGCAGCTGATGACTATTATGTTCTTGAAGTCAAGTAACATTCCTTTTAGCTGATGTAATGCTGTCAGTGATTATCTGCTATATACAGTAGTTCACGGTATTTACACGGTCCAGTCGCATTAACGTGACCACCGCCTGTATTTTATGTCGTTGTGCGATAACCAATCCAGTCGGCAGGTGGCAGCAGTAGTAATAGAGACTATACAAAGTATGTCGAGGGGACGCCGATAGCTCTGCAGTCTTTGTCGTCCCCGGCAGCTGAGTTAAGCCGGCACGGTAGCTCAGCGTGTTCGGTCAGAGAGCGGGTTTACCTCTGTAATAAAGAAACTGAGTGAAACGATTAACAAACGAACTTCACCGGATGTCATGTGACGTCCGCAACGAACAAACACAACGATCAACAACGAACAAAATGGAGGGAAAAAAAAACGTGGTCAGCGTGGGTTCGATTCCCGGCTGGGTCGGAGATTTTCACCGCTCAGGGACTGGGTGTTGTGTTGCCCTAATCATCATCATTTCATCCCCACCGACGCGCAAGTCGCCGAAGTGGCGTCTAATCGAAAGACTTGCACCAGGCGAATGGTCTACCCGACGGGAGGCCCTCGTCACACGACATTATTATTATTATTATTATTATGTCGTAGTGCGGGAAAAGAGCGATGTATCGGATGTCCAAAAGGGCATGGTCTTGGCTTTCGGGCCAACGCTACAAAAATTTACGAAACGGTTTAGTTTATAAACTGTTGGCGTCGAGGCATCTGTGATGTACCACGGGCCATAGATGACAAGGATGAAAGACGGCTGCGGGATTGTACGGGCGAATAGACGCGAAACTGTTGAGAAACTGACCGCCCAAGTGACCAAGGGGCCACCAACAATGTCTCGTAAACTACCGTTCAGCGAACATTGTTGCGTAAGTGCCCCCGCAATATGCTCCTGGTTTGTTCGCCCATACTGACTGCTGTTCATCGGTGACGAAGGCTGGAACTTGCATGCCAATATCGCAGCTGGACGTCCACTTAGTGGCGCCAGGAGGCCTTTTCAGATGTATTATGCTCCGACGGACAGATGGCCGTTGGTACGTACGGCGTGAAACCCTCCAACAGTCGTCGGAAGGGTACAAGCCTGATGGCAATCCCAGGGTGACATCGTCATTTTGTAAGGCTCAATGAATCAATACACGTATGTGTCTATCCTTGGGGACAATGTGCTTCCCTTTTTCCTCAGCACGATGGCATCTTCCAGTAGGACAATGCAACGTATCACAAAGTTTGCAGCGTGTGTTCGTGGTTCGAAAGGCACCAGGATGCGTTTACCGTACTCCCTTGGCCAGAAGCTCTCCAGATTTAAACCTAGTCGAGAGTCTGTGAACCACAGTGGTCGGTCTGTCTGCGCCATGGATCCTCACTCGAGAAAATTGGCGGAGAACGGCACGGCACTGGAGTTGGTATGGCTCCAAACCCCTGTCGATACCTTGTAGAACGTTACCGACTTTCTTCCTGCAAGTGGCGCAGCGAACCACGCTGCAAAAGGTGGTTACACGGGCTAATAATGGGTGGTCACATTAATGCGACTGGACAGCGTATCTTGACATGTACTATTTCTTATGTATTTCTGTTAACACAACTTAAGATGGTCTTTTGATAAAGACTGGCTTTCGATAGATAAATTCACACTACAGTTTTGGTAATTTCGAGATGTTGTTGTTGTGGTCTTCAGTCCAGAGAATGGTTTGATGCAGCTCCCCATGCTACTCTATCCTGTGCAAGCTTCTTCATCTCCCAGTACCTACTGCAACCTACATCCTTCTGAATCTGCTTAGTGTATTCCTTTCTTGGTCTCCCTCTACGATTTTTACCCTCCACGCTGCCCTCCAATACTAAATTGGTGATCCCTTGCTGCCTCAGAACATGTCCTACCAACCAATCCCTTCTTCTAGTCAAGTTGTGCCACAAATTTCTCTTCTCCCCAATTCTATTCAATACCTCCTCATTAGTTATGTGATCTACCCGTCTAATCTTCAGCATTCTTCTGTAGCACCACATTTCGAAAGCTTCTATTCTATTCTTGTCCAAACTATTTATCGTCCATGTTTTACTTCCATACATGGCCACACTCCATACAAATACTTTCAGAAACGACTTCCTGACACTCCAATCAATACTCATGTTAACAAATTTCTCTTCTTCAGAAACGCTTTCCTTGCCATTGCCAGTCTACATTTTATATCCTCTCTACTTCGACCATCATCAGTTATTTTGCTCCCCAAATAGCAAAACTCCTTTACTACTTTAAGTGCCTCATTTCCTAATCTAGTTTCCTCAGCATCACCCGACTTAATTCGACCACATTCCATTATCCTCGTTTTGCTTTTTTTGATGTTCATTTTATATCCTCCTTTCAGGACACTGTCCATTCCGTTCAACTGCTCTTCCAGGTCCTTTGCTGTCTCTGACAGAATTACAATGTCATCGGCGGACCTCAAACTTTTTATTTCTTCTCCGTGGATTTTAATTCCTACTCCGAACTTTTCTTTTGTTACCTTCACTGCTTGCTAAATATACAGATTGAACAACATCGGGGAGAGGCTACAACCCTGTCTTACTCCCTTCCCAACTACTGCTTCCCTTTCATGTCCCTCGACTCTTATAACTGCTATCTGGTTTCTGTACAAATTGTAAATAGCCTTTCGCTCCCTACAGTTTACCCCTGCCACCTTCAGAATTTGAAAGAGAGTATTCCAGTCAACATTGCCAAAAGCTTGCTCTAAGTCTACAAATGCTAGATATGTAGGTTTGCCTTTCGTTAATCTATCTTCTAAGATAAGCCGTACAGTCAGTATTGCCTCACGTGTTCCAACATTTCTATGGAATCCAAATTTATCATCCTCGAGATCGGCTTCTACCAGTTTTTCCATTCGACTGTAATGAATTGTTGTCAGTATTTTGCAGCCGTGACTTATTAAACTGATAATTCGGTAATTTTCACGTCTGTCAACACCTGCTCTCTTTGGGATTTGAATTATTATATTCTTCTTTAAGTCTAAGGGTATTTTGCATGTCTCATACATCTTGCTCACCAGATGGTAGCGTTTTGTCAGGGCTGACTCTCCCAAGGCTATCTAAACCTTGCAATTCGACTCATGTGAATTAGGAAAGCTATGGACGACCTTAATCTGAATAGATGGACGTGGATTTTAAGTGTACTTCTCCTAAATGTGATTTCGTTGCCTTAAGCAGTGTAAAACCTCACTCGGGGGCAGCCCGAGAAATGTCCTCAGTTGCGACAGCCGAACCTGCTGGGCTAGCAGGTCGCTGGGGTGACCCGCAGCACGGAGCTCTGCCAGACGCCATTCTCCACAGCTCACCTGATACCTCCTGCAGGTAACTGCCCTGGCAAACCCGTTGGCCCATTAACGCAAGTGAAGTGACGCAATGTGCCTGCGTTAATCATGGCTGTAGCAAAGTGTCTACCCGCTTACATGTGGAGGGCGTGAACGGAGCGTTGGGAGAGGCGAGCAGCCGCTACTTGTCGCTTCCACGAGACTAATACGGGTTACCTGATAAGATCTGCTCTACTGGCGTTGGAACGTGACTTTAGCTATAATTCAGACTGCTACTGATTGCGAAAACAGCCGAGTAATCGTAACAGGTAAATGAAATTTTAGCGGTGTATGACTCCAAGTTGTGAAAACATCTAGTAGGAAAACAACTCTAAGTGAAAACAATATGTATCTGTTTATCATACCTTGCGCTGCTCTACGAATCTCCGTACCGTTGCACAAAACTTTTGTGACTGTACTTTCGTCTTATTTTGCAATGTATTCAGTAAACCGTAAGGGACAGTCAAACGAAAACCAAACACCCACCACAACGAGGCAGTGGAATGTTCCCGTTCGAAAGTAAACACCAAACGCGTGGAGACACTTATCCCATTGGGAGGCGAGGCGATGAATTCCTGTTTCGTAGAACGTGGTCGGCCGCTGGCGGATTTACAACAGCAGCCGGCCGAAGTGGCCGCGCGGTTCTGGCGCTGCAGTCTGGAACCGCGAGACCGCTACGGTCGCAGGTTCGAATCCTGCCTCGGGCATGGATGTGTGTGATGTCCTTAGGTTAGTTAGGTTTAATTAGTTCTAAGTTCTAGGGGACTAATGACCTCAGCAGTTGAGTCCCATAGTGCTCAGAGCCATTTTAACCATTTTTTTTAACCACAACAGCACCCACTCTTGCCCTTCGTCGTCCAGTTGAAACCGACTTCCATGCATGTCTTCAAGTCGACAAAGAAGGAAACTCGCACGTTGAACGATCCGGGCTGTACGAAGCATGTTGCATTGTTTTCCAACCAAATAGCTGAAAAGTAGTCGTCGTCCAACTGGTAGTGTGGGGGCGAGCGTTCTCGTGCAAGAGGACGATCCCGTCAGACGGTATTCCTGGGAATTTTGACTTTATGGTGCGACGCAGTTTCTGCAAAGTGCCTTCATAATGCTGCGCATTGATTGTGATTCGACGCACGACGAACTCGACGAGCAGAGGGCCCCTGCACTCGAAGAAGAAGGTCGTCCTGAACTTGCTGGAACTTGTGTCGGCAGCTTTGGATTCCTGTGGCGTGGGACATGTGGGATGTTTCCACTGATGGCTTTGCCGCCTGCCCTCGGGCAGTCGCAATGCTGTTGTATAGAATCATCCCTTTGTAGGATGCACTGCCAATTGGACGAAGGCCACACTTAAGTGATTTGGCTTAAAAACGCTGCAATATCCCCCATACAGACCAAATCTTTCGCCGTGTGATTTTCACATCTTTGGTGACATGAAGGGCGACATGCATGGACGTAGGTTTCAGTCGGACAAGGAAGTGCAAGAGTAGGTGTGTTTGTGGAGCCGCCAACGGCATATCGCGTTCTACGAAATAGGAATTGATCGTCTCGTCTCGCAGTGACATAAATGTCTGAACGCGTGTGGTGATTGCTTCTGAATGTGGCGGGTGTTCGGTTTTTATTTGACTGTCCTGCATAATGCACGTAATTGATTCTGCCTTTTTAATATTTATGTACAGAACTGATGTTTTTCGTAATAACTTGACTATTCTATTATACAGCTATTTATACGAAAAGCGAGAAATCCAAAGACCTAACCTTGTAACTAATTACAATGATAACTTACAAAAAAGAAAAGAAAATAGAAGTAGCCTATAAGAGTATAGCTTGAGATTTCATAACAGCCACCCCCCTTCCATTCCACCCTCCTGGTTACACAAGGTGCTACCCAAAATTTCCGAGAATATGGATATTGCGCCCAAATAGTCAGCAGGAGAAACTTCTGCCGCCTGGCGCGTCCTGTTGAGTCTTGCTGCTTCCAGAATGCCATGTGGCTTCATTATGAGTGCATCTGCTTGAACGATTTTGCTGATTTCTCTACATAGTATTCTATTGTTTACGCCAATTTCGATCTGGATGTGTGTGGATGATATAAAGTAACAAAGGATCTGAATTAAGTGTTATTTTAAGCTCCGTTAGACTGTACCTAAAACACAACGCATGCTAAGGGAGATTCTTGATCACCAATCTTAGAGCCGAGCAACAAAACTTGAGTGCTTTAAGCGGTTTAAAGATGACCGGGATTCTGTGACGACAAATACTCGGATCGATTGTTATCATGCACAACTCCGGAAACGATCGAGAAAGTTCGTGAAGTGATTCAAAGGACAGAACACAGAAAATTATGTATGAACTTTTTGAAATCATCGGATTGTCATACAGAGCATGCAAACGCTTGCTGACTAATGAACTGACGACTTGCAGGGAAGTTTCTTCTTCGTCTTTTGGGCGACGACCAACGAGACCATCAGGTTAAGATGTGTGCAGAACTGTAGAAGATAGTTTGAGATAATCGCAGTATCCCGTCCAAGAACGTATATGCCGACTGATCATGGCTTAGGATCCTGAAACAAAACATCAGTCTTCGCAAGGTAAGACACCAGCCTCTCCGTGGCCCAAAAAAGCGACCAAGTTCGCAGCAACATTATTTCAGTGCCACTAACTTTTTTTTATATTCATGGAATTATTTGTAAGAAATTTATTTCATGTGGCCGGACAGTCACAGGGAAGATCCGCTGAGATCTTTTGAGAAGATTTAGAGAAGATGTTAGGCAGACGGCCTGACAGATGGTAAAACAAACCTGTGTTCTGCATCATGACAATGGATTTGCACATACGTTGCTCTTTGTGAGGTCCCAAAAATGAAACTGAGGTTGAAAGGGCTGATACTTTTACGGTGGCGGTGGAAATTACGATGTAAGTTAAATTTTACGATTTTTATGAAGATGTTCGCGGAAATGTGTAGTATGTAGTATAATTCTCCGAAACGACGACATTACCTGTAGAATTAGTTATTGCTCCACCACTAACGTTAGAATAGCCACTGCCGTATTCTACCACGTTCAGCGTGAAACGTCCCCTTTTTAACAAATTATGCACGACTGTGCTTAACCTGACACACAATATTTTTAGCGCAACGCAATCTGACTTTCAAGAATCCCTACAAAAGAATGGCCCTGACTACATTAAACTATATCTTCCAGAAATCACTTACCTCACAAAAATCTTCAATACTCGAACTACTGCAATACAGCGAGCGCCACTACTGCCAGCTAAATAAAAGATTCAAACTATGGAAGGCACTAACTACTGATAGGGATAGTTAGCAAATGAAAGATATTAATAGAAAACGAACAATGTATTTACCTTGATATCATCATATATAAATATAGCAGTTCATGACAAATTACAAACCTCCGCCATCTCTCTCCCCACATCCACCACTGCTGGCGGCTCACCTCCAACTGCGCAACGCTACGCGCTGTTCGTATCCAGCTGCCGCTGCCCAACACTACAATGGCAGACAACAATGCAAACCAGCCACAGACTGCACACAGCACAGCCAGTGATTTTCAGAGCGCTACGTGGCGTTACCAATATAAGAACCTAAACAGCCTACTTACAAGCGAAATCCAGCATGTTTGGCGGGATATCGGACCAGCCTTGTAATTGGAGTCAGGACTTCCTAGCAGACAGAATCCAACACACCGCTTTCGCTGCTGAGTTGCTGCCACCAGTGGGTTTGTTGTGGTTGTGCTGGTCATTGCCTTCCTTTCGTTTTTACTGAAAATTGTCCACCGACGGAGAGAACTCTTGTCAGCCTCTTCTTCGCCATTATCAGCTTCATTCCTGGAACGCTACTGCAAGAAACTTGATGAATGACGTTCGCGGCGCTGCAGTGTTGTATGGCCAAAATCTAATATAGCCATAGTATCCTCGTCAGAAGACGAAGGAAAATTCAAGTCATCCTCACTACAACCATTCACAAATAATCTCTATGCTTCCGCGTTCGATGATCTGCGATTGCACATCTTCAAAGTGTTGCGTAACAGGCACTTACCCCACATCCCCGTAAAAATGAGCGAAAGACAAGTAATAAACCTTCTTAAACCATTTATAAATAATATTAATGTGTTCATTAGTACAAATGACAACTGCCTGAACCGCTACATATCCACTTTATGACGAAAGACGGAAAAGTATATATTCGCCCTTCGGGCTGCTGGCTACTGATGATGCTAAAAACTCCCACGGATGGTGGAGATGGGTGAATGTATCGGAAACTACCGAGTCAAAAGTTACGAGCGAAAATCGTTCTCATATCTCTACTTGTTAAGTAGAAGAGTAGCAAGGATGAACAAATGCTCGTAGCTCTTAAAGAATACACTTTAGAGTCCACGTTTCCTGGAGTTTTTTTTTCTTGTTTTGGCTCGTAATACCTCCTCCCAAAATATAGAATAGACCCACTGTCAACGTATCACAACGATTTTCGCTTCTAACTTTCGACTGAGTCATTTCCGGAGCAGAGTCCCTTACCTCAAACTGATACTTTTATCCTCCTTCATCATCGTTGAAAGTTTGTGACATCACCACGAGATCACCCTACACAGGGCTCGCGAAAGATCGCTACTGATATGCACTTTGTAAGCAGTTAAAGGACTTGTAATGTATCCTTCCTTACTGGCAGAATAAAATGTGAAAGAAATATTTAAATCTGGTAAAAATAATGCAAAATATTAAGGTACGGCCACTACTTGCCAAATATTTTAATATATTTCATCGCCTTTAATCGTCTACATATGCCGTCGCTCGTTTCTTCTCTTCTTGATGTATCGGACCATGGTGAGTGTTGTATATCGTCACAGTTTGAAAGCATAGACAGTAAAAAGCGCTGTAATGGCTTCGATATACAAAGTGAGAGTAAGTATAGAGCCGGACTTCGTAGTAAAGAATGCCAAGATCCGACTTTATATGTACGTAGTGCCTAAACAAAACGACACGATAAGCTGTCGGCCGTTTTCCTCTCAAACCATTTTGTGCACAATTCTGATACACTGACCTGTAATGTGAAACTCAAACAATAAAATTAACGTATTCGTTCTAATGGATTCTACAAATAATTATAACTGCAGATTCCTTCAACAGCAAAGCAACAATTCAAAATTGTTAAGGCTTTCGTGGCCACTTGTTGACAAATTGCCTATTGGCTTCTGTCTCGGGTTCTTCGCCCGACGTTTATCTACTGATTTTACTGACGTTTCGCCAGCACGAGTGGCTGGCATTGATAAAGCTTCACCCTCCAATGCCGGTGGTGAACTGGACTATATGTACCTGGCGCGCCGATGTCCGAGTGCTTCTCCACGGTCATTTCCGGTGCGGTTCTCCTCTTGCTACCTGCGACGGTCGTTCGCTGCAGTACGGGAAGCCAGGACCCGTTTACCTTAAGGCTTTCCTCTTTCTTGTTGAGACTGTCCGCGTGTTTTTGTATTTCTACAGCTTCTCTGAACAAGCGCGTGTGATAATGCTTCACTACAGCCAGAACTTCCGTGTCGGCGAATTTTATTACGTGGTCGGTCTCATTGAGTGCGTGCTCTGCCACGGCCGATTTCTCTACCTGCCCCAACCTACAGTGTCGCTTATGGTCGTTGATCCTGGTGTTGACGGATCGTCCAGTCATTCCGACATAAACGTTTCCGCATGTGCATGGTATACGGTATCTTGACATTGCAAGTGGGTCCCTTTTCTCCTTTGCCGATCTAAGGCACTCTTTGATTTTCTTTGTCGGTTTGAAAATCGTCTTTATGCCGTGTTCGCGCAATATACGGCCGATTCCGTCCGTCACTCTGAGAATGTATGGCAGAAAAGCCGTACCCGACTTTTCTTTCTCTGATTCCTTACTTCGCCGAGTGTTTGGCTCTGATACACTTCTGTCAGAGACAGAGATAGAAGCCAATAGGCAGTTTGTCAAAGTAACAATTATTATTCAGTGATGATTTGAAATTACGCAAATCATCCGACACGTGCCTCTGATCGCTTCCCCTAAGACAACAGGAGCGAATACAAGAAGCAGAAGATCCCACTTCCCAAACTTTTATTTTTACAGAAAAACTGAATGATATCTACAGAAATTCCTTGACTTTTTTCGTATACACAGTCTCTGGATTACAACCAACATTCGCTCTCCACTGCTTAACATTACATTCATTTCCTATGTTATGATTCTCACAAGATTAAAAAAAAATTGGCATGGTGTGAGCAGGACTCACGCACTGAGGACTCCGTAAAAACATAATTATCTATACAGACAGTTCATGCTTCCGGGAATCGAGGATCTCAACGGTTTTTGCCTGTTATCAACTTTGATACTCGCACGATATCTTACAAATTAACAATTTTCTGATTTTTTTCCTTTACTTGTACTGCGAAACCCTTCTTCTTGGTTCTATCTCAAGGGAAATATCTTGTGGGTTTTAATGAGTGAGTCTGCCAGCATGAAAATATGTGACGTACACTATGTGATCAAAAGTCTCCGGACACCCCAAAAACATACGTTTTTCATATTAGGTGCATTGTGTATCCACCTACTGCTAGGTACTCGATACCAGCGACCTCAGTAGTCATTAGATATAGTGAGAGAGCAGAATGGGGAGCTCTGCGGAAATCACGGACTTCGAACGTGGTCAGGTGATTGGGTGTCACTTGCGTCATACGTCTGTACGCGAGATTTCCACACTCCTAAACATCCTTAGGTCCACTGTTTCCGGTGTATAGTGAAGTGGAAACGTGAAGGGACACGTGCAGCACAAAAGCGTACAGGGTGACCACGTCTGTTGACCGACAGAGACCACCGACAATTCAAGAGGGTCTATCGACTGCAAGTACTATGACCGACGGGAGGTGAGAAAACTTGGATTTCATGGTCGAGCGGCTGCTCATCACGCTGGTAAATGCCAAACGGCGCCTCGCTTGGTATAAGGAGCGTAAACATTGGACGGTTGAACAGTGAAAAAACGTTGTGTGGAGTGACGAATCACAGCACACAATGCGGGGACCCGATGGCACGGTGTGGGTATGGCGAATGCCCGGTGAACGTCATCTGCCAGCGTGTGTAGTGCCAACAGCAGAATTCGGAGGCGGTGGTGTTATGGCGTGGTCGCGTTTTTGATGGAGTGGTCTTGCACTCCTTATTGTTTTGCGTGGCACTATCACAGCACAGGCCTACGTTTATGTTTTAAGCACCTTCTTGCTTCCCACTGTTGAAGAGCAATTCGGAGATGGCGATTGTATCTTTCAACACGATTGAGCACCTGTTCATAATGCGCGGCCTGTGGCGGAGTGGTTACACGACAATAACATCCCTGTAATGGACTGGCATGCACACAGTCCTAGCCTGAATCCCATAGGACACCTTTGGGATGTTTTGGAACTCCGTCTTCGTAGCAGGCCTCACCGAATGACATTGATACCTCTCCTCAGTGCTGTACTCCGTGAAGAATGGGCTGCCATTCGCCAAGAAAGCTTTCAGCACTTGATTGAACGTACGCCTGCGAGAGTGGAACCTGTCATCAAGCCTAAGGGTGGGCTAATACCATACTGCATTCCAGCATTACCGATGGAGGGCGCCACGAACTTGTAAGTCATTTTCAGCCAGGTGTCCGGACAGTTTTGATCACCTAGTGTAAATGGCCATACCTTTTGAATTCATTGACTTAGAAGCTTAACATTTTTACACCACGCAAGGAACGTAGACCTCTATATGAGACATAAATTTCAATTTGATACATCTAACCGTTCCTGAGGAAATGTGGTCTTAACATACGGAGGGACAGACAGACAGCCTGATGACAAATGACAAAAAAATTTCCGTGTGATATAATTTTAAATCAACAATTTTCCGGTATTTTCTTTGGTTGTATAGCGAAACCTTGTTTCTTACCAAATTTCATGATTCTAGACTAACGGGAAGTACCCCTGTACGTTTTGATGAGTGAGCTTGCGAGTATGAAAATGTATGACATAAATGACCTTATATTTTGGTTGTAGTGACTTAGAAGCTTCATTTTTGTACACCGACAAGTGACCGTAGATCTTAATATGCGACATAAGTTTAAACTTGATACGTGTACCTACTCCTGAGAGAAAAGGTTTTGAACGGTCGGACAGAGAAAGAGACAGACGGTCGACAAAGTGGTCCTAAAAGGGCTCCGTTTTTAACGACTGAGATACAGAACCCTAAAAATGAAACGGTAGTTCATCCTTTACAAGAAATATTTCAGGATGATGATGCGAAATTGCTTCACGTAACAGTAAATTACGTGTTACTGTATTTTTGCAGTTCACAATATAGTCATTACATTATGATCACTGACAATCGCGAGAATGAATGCTACCTGAGAGAGTTGCAGGAATTTGATATCGTAAGGAAAGTATGTAAGCGGAGCAGAGACGAGTGGGGAATCATTCTAGCGTAGATAAGGGCCACAAATTGCGGAAATCCACTGACATAAACGACACTAACAAAGGGCAGACTGTTATGCTGGCTACAGTCTGGAAGTGCGCGACTGCTACGGTCGCAGGTTCGAATCCTGCCTCGGGCATGGCTGTGTGTGATGTCCTTAAGGTAGTAAGGTTTAAGTAGTTCCAAGTCTAGGGGACTGATGACCTCAGATGTTAAGTCCCATAGTGCTCAGAGCCATGTGAAACATTTGTGTTACCGCACACTGAATACAATCCCATTAACAGCACACGATCCATAGCCAAGGAACTACAACGACAACGTGTGGACCGTTCTGCACGAGATGGGTATTCATTCATTAAAGTATCAGAAGGTGCAAGACCTGTCAGCTGATGAGTCTCCCCAGTGCGTGTAATTCTGCCAATGGCATCTACACCAAATGACAAACATCCATGAGTTACAAACGTGCTTTTTGGTTACCGATGAAGGAAGGAATATTCAACAGCGACGAAACCCCTGTGTAGGAGTTGGAAAATGCACGGACAACTCATGTGTTGGCCCTTCAATACAGACTTATCATAAACGTTAGGCTGATATTGTTTACGATAATCTTCTGCCTGACACACTCGGTGGCGGAAATTAATGCATCTTTTCCGTGAAGTAGTACCAGGAATGTTGGAGAACTTCGCGAGATTGAAGTAGATAGTTCCTGTGAGTTAGTATGGGCAGAGGCCATTGTTTGTAACCGGAATAAAATAATAATTGGATCCTTCTACTAACCTCGCAATTCAGATAATAGTTACTGAAAGGTCCAAAGAAAACTTGAGTTTGATTTCAAACACGTACTCGACTCATACGATTATAGTTGGTGGTGACTTTAATTTACCCTCGATATGTTGGCGAAAATCCATGTTTAATTCCGGAGGTACGCATAAAACATCATCCGAAATTGTGCTAAACACATTCTCTGAAAATTATTTCGAGCAGTTAGTTGATGGGCCCATGCGAATAGTAAACAGTTGTGAAACCACACTTGATCTCTTAGCAACAAATAATCCTGAGACAGTAACGAGCATCAAAATGGATACAGGGATTAGTGAACACAAAGACGTCGTAGCGAGATTGAATATTGTAATCCCCAAATCCTCCAAAAATAAACGAAAAATATACCTATTCAAAAAAGCAGATAAAAATTCACTTGACGCCTTCCTGAGAGACAATCTCCACTCATTCCAAAGTAATAATATAAGTGTAGACGTGATGTGGCTTGAATTCAAGAAAATAGTATCGGCAGCAACTGAGAGATTTATACCAAATAAATTAACAAACGACGCAGCTGATCCTCCTTTGTACACAAAACGGGTTAGAACACCGTTGCAGAAACAACGAAACAATCATGCCAAATTTAAACAGACGCAAAATTCCCAAGATTGGCGATCTTTTACAGAAGCTCGAAATTTAGCGCGGACTTCAATGCGAGATGCTTATAACAGTTTCCACAACGAAACTTTCTGTCGAATCCTCGCAGAAAATCCAAAGAGATTCTGGTCGTTTGTGAAGTATGTTAGCGGCAAGATACAATCGATGCCTTCTCTGCGCGATAGCAATGGAGATACTATATAGGACAGTGCTGCCCAAGCAGAATTACTAAACACAGCCTTCCGAAATGCCTTCAACAAAAAAGACGAAGCAAATATTCCAGAATTCGAATCAAGAACATCTTCCAACATGAGTAACGTAAAAGTAAATATCCTCGGAGTAGTGAAGCAACTTAAATCACTTAATGGAAGCAAGTCTTCTGGTCCAGACTGCATACCAATTAATTTCCTTTCAGTAGGAGTAATCCACATAATTACAGGCCAGTATCATTAACGACGATATGCAGCAGGTTTTTGGAACATATACTGTGTTTGAACATAATGAATTACCTCGAAGAAAACGGTCTATTGACATAAAGTCAACATGGGTTTAGAAAACATCGTTCTTGTGAAACCAACTAGCTGTTTATTCGCATGAAGCGTTGAGTGCTATTAACACGGGATTTCAGATCGATTCCGT